>NC_034409.1:127589408-127698963 GCF_002078875.1 Numida meleagris
TCCTCTCCTCTCCTCTCCTCTCCTCTCCTCTCCTCTCCTCCTTATGTTGTTTCTTTTTTAAGTAAATGCTGGCTGTATCCTGTGAGTTTAGGGTGGACTGTTGGTAAACCTGTTATCCATCACAGTAATTCATAGAATCTGGCATGTACCAGATGGACAATATTCCATTGTTTAAAGTGAGCTCTGTCAATCTTTGCCATTGATATTAAACAAAAGTCAGGATTATTAAAGCATATGGGTACATGGCCTCATACACTGGTTAAGCCTTTGCTTTGAGAGTGTGACTGCTGTTGTTGAGCATTCTGAAAATATATATAGTGTGCTACAGTACACAGGGAATCACAGATGTCAAGGGGAAATGATATGTGAAAGCAGTGTACGTTTAAAAATGCAGCACTACTGTACCTTCTTAAAAGAAAAAGAAACTTTCCTCCTTCTACCTCCTTCCCCCTGTTGCCAGTTAAAATGAACTGTCAGAGCCTGGATAAAGATACAAACAGGATTGCATACCTTACCAAGCCTACAGTGACTCCTAGACTTTGATCTAATTCTATTTGCTGCTTTATGATGCATGAAGCTGTCAGATAAAGAGGTGTTCAAAAAAATCCACTCGAGCTGTCAGGGCTGACAAGCCCTGTGATGGATTACAGAGAAAACAAAAGGGTTATCACCTTAACCACAAACATTTATATCTTTTTTTCATAAGGGTGCTTCAATCAACATGTAGTTACCAGGGTGCAGGTTGTTGTGAGCCTGTAGGAACACAGATCCAATGACACATGTTGAAACAGCATTTAAAAAGTACAACACACATGCGTTGGCACTAATATGCTGCTGACATGGTACAGTTGTGCTTACTCAGATCAAAGATAAGAACCCTATAGTTTTCTATATAAAAAGGATTTTTTTCCTGAAGAACAGATTCCCCCCTCCTCACCCGTCTTTCAAAGATTAAACACAGTCATAACAATTTGAATGGGGTTTAACTCAAAAAAGCCCAGTACTTAAATATGCCCATATGATTACTTACACAATAGAAACTTCAGCATAGAATTAAGAGCAGTTAGCATTTGGCTCATGTGGAGGAAACAAAAAAAAAATTGCCCTAGCTCCTTTTTCAACATCAAAAAGCAATCTCATGGCCCATTCATCTACCACTGCTTCCCCCTCTCTCGCCAAAGTCTATCAGTTCTTTAAAGGCCACTGCAACAAACAATATTGGATCCGAAAGTTGTAAAGCAAAGCTAATTTTCTTGCTCTAGCACTGCTTCTTTCACACTTTAGGAAGGAGAAGATGAAAAAAAAACATATCTAGACTCTTACTTGAATTCATAACACAAGAATTTTACCTGTGATTTGCACTCTGGATCAAGACAGCACATGTTCCCTTTTGGGCAGTATGTCCATACACTCAGAGTGACCAGAGGCTATGCTACAGGATGCTAGGCTCATGTTTAATTCTTCAGTGGCTGCTTATCCCTCTATTCAGTGTTTGTGATAATGAAATTGGCTGGACACTAACCTTAATTGAATGGGTTAAAAAAAGAATTAGACAGTTCATGGAGGACTGGTCCACCAGTAGCTACAGAACAAATTTATCCTTTTCCAGGAAACCCAAGAAGTCTCCAAACCACAGAATACTGGAACCTGAGTAAAAATGCCAAGAAAAAAAGATTGTTCTATGATTCCCTACTTCCCCATCTTTTCCCAAAAAACATATTATCGGCTAGTGTCTAGGAGAGGGTATGGACCAAGGTGGACCTTTGGTCTGACTTGCTTTATCTCTCTAGTTCTAAACAAGGGATCTTGCATCTACATCAGGAAGATTTTTGCCATGATATGTATCTACCTTAGATATATCACACACACACCCAAAAGAAGCCTGCCAAATTAGTACCAAGCCGTGGAAGTTAACACACACCAAAGCGGGTTAAATGTGAGGCATCTTCACATCTCATCTTGAGTATGGGTGCCAGATGTTTTGGGTGGGAGATAGGTCCTCACTGAACTTTGCAGTGCACCTCTGATGTGAGAAAACCACTTGGTTTCAGATAATGGAAAGACAGCAAAACCATTTTGAAACTCCCCAAATGACGTGTTGCGATACCACAAACAGCATGCACAGGCTTTTAGAAGGTAAAAGGAAAAGAAAAAAAAAACAGAGAATCCTGATAATAACAGCAGAAAATCAGATTCTAGATTTATGTACATGAGGTTGCTCCACAGGGCAGAAACCTGGGCTATGTCCCCTATGCACATCAGAGTAAGACACGAGCAGGGAAAAATCTCAGGGGAAAGCATTTCGGACAGGATGAAGAGCCGAGAGGAAACTCTAACAGGACTGAAAAGAATTATCTCAGTCAAAAATGGACCACCTGGCAATCACAATAAATCATGTCCATTTAAAGTTCTCCTTTCTGATTTCCTCGTAATACCTATTGCCTAAAGAGAAAGTTCTAAATACACTGTTTACACAATAAAATCTAGAAGTCTTCTTTAAGTACACCACTATTGGATATGATATTTGTGAGCAGTCATAGAGGAGAGAGAGGACACCTTTTCTTCAGTAATTCCATCAAGTTTTATGGTTGTTCCTCTTCTCAGCAACATCTCTGGCACAACTCACCAAGCACTAGTAGACACAAGCATTACCATCATTCATTAAACTATATTCCTATGCCACAGCCATCCAACAAACCAATAAAGCTCCTTTTCAAAAAGTTGAAAGGCGAGCTGGTTCAGATAGGCCATTATTAGTATGCACAGAGTGTACATTCACAGGCAATAATACAGTGGGAATTCAGCTAGCCTGAGCATAGGCTGATGTGAAGCATATGATATTACTTATGTAGGCATGAAAGCAATCTGCTTTAATATCAGACACTTTAGTGCAAAGAATGTCAGGGTTACCAAAGGTTAAAGACAGGCCGATGGATTTTTTTGCTGGATTTTTTTAGCACAAGCTGAAAAAATGTGGGATGACTCTTTCAGTTTTTAGGTTTTGGGGGCTCCTGAGTAAAACAGCAATAAATGATGCCAGTTAGAAACAACAGAGAGGTAAAAGCTGGAAAGCAGGACACAAAGCACAATATGCATAGAAAAAGGAAAGTGTGTGAGGTGGCCAACCCCACCCTGCCATGCTGGGAAGGGTTGCTGCAGCCCTGATGACGCTGGCAGGCTCTGAGCCTCAACCTCTTGATCCTTTGGGTAGTACTCAATGGAGGCACAAGTCCACAGCGCCTAGCCAGCCAGAACCTGATGCTTGGCCACACTGCTGGGCCAAGGGGTTGGTGAAGCGCATGGCAGGCTGCAGGATCAGGAACTGCCTGGCCCCTGGTCCCTGCAATCCCTCACTTGCAACCCACCACGAACAGCTGCTGCAGCACTTTGAACTTTCACTTTTCCTTTAATAAAATTAAAAACCAGGCACATAACCAAGCTGAGAGCTTCCAAAATCTCAGGTGGGAAGCATTACTGAGAACAGAAGCCAGGCAGACTGCTTTCCAGGGGCTGATTGCTTTTTCAGAGTGGATTTGCATCTTTTTTTTCTTTTTTTTTCCCAGCACTGGAATCCTTAGGTATTGGGGAGCCAAAGAAATGGGGGATCTCTCATGCTGCTGGGTAGGGAGCCAAGATAGAGAACAAAAAAGGAACAGAAAATAAAGAAGTTTCTCACATTTTTCTCAGAAACGCAATTCTATTTGATTTCATGTGTTTCTGAGGATAAGAATTGTAAATATTGAAGAGAAATAATGCAAGGCATTATGAAACCATTTACTTTCATAACCTACTGTGAAGCCACTAAATCCCCCTTATGTACTGATAGCCTTCTCTCAAGCTGCTACCTGTCTGTAAGTCCTCACACAGGACTGTGCCTATAGCTGACAGTTTATGACACATGCAAAGAAAAAAAGAGAGAGAGAAAGAAAGGGAAAGAAGGGGGAGCATGCAGTGAAAGGAAGACAGATGGGCCTATCAGTTATGTATATTGTGACCCACCTGCCAGTCACAGCCCCATGGGAATGTGGCATAATAAATACTGAAAAAATGGAAAGTAGGAATTAAACTTAAAAATAATAATAATTAAAAAAAATAAACCATCAACAACAACCAAACATATCGTACAAAGTAAATTGTCTGGAAGGAAGAAGTATAATAAAGATTTTTTAGGAGCATATAAATCAAAATTTCAAAAGAAATTTGCCAAATGGGGTCTCAGCTCATGAGCAGTCAGTGGCAGGAGGGCGTAATTCGTGGATCTAGAGGATGATTGGCAGCACGCCTAGGTATGAGGGGGTTGATGCAATACATATTCATGATGGCAGCATGTATGCTCTGAGCACACACCCTGCCCTAGCAAACCCAGCCCAGCTGATCTTCACCCCCCCACCCAGGAGCCTCTGCATGTTCTTGTACTGCTCTGAGTTTCACTGTTGAGTGTGTGTGTATGTTCATGTCCAGATGTATGAATACAAGCCCTGCAGACCAGACCAGACCAGACTTCATCCTTCCAGTCTAGTCTCAATTCTTGTTCTTCAGAGATCTGCAATAAACTCAGTTGTGAAACCTCCAGCTCATGATGAACATGTTGTGTAAGCTGATTGAGTGAAAATCCTTCTTGCTAAGCTCAGGATTAACCATAGTATGTTCTTTCCATGCTGAATTTGTCTCATGATAAATCTCACTTCCCTTCTCAAAAGACTTGAACTAGTAATAGGACAAGGGGTAGTGGCCTTAAGTTGCACCAGGGAAGGTTCAGGTTGGACATTAGGAACCACTCCTTCTCAGAAAGAGTGGTGAAGCACTGGCACAGGCTGCCCAGGGAGGTGGTGGAGTCACCGTCCCTGGAGGTGTTCAAGAACCGTGTGGATGTGGCACTGAGGGACATGGTCAGTGGGCACGGTGGGGATGGGCTGGTGGTTGGACTAGAGGATCTGAGAGGTCATTTCCAGCTTTAATAATCCTATGATTCCATGAAGTCCAGAGGATCACTTCTTAATTCTGTTGTGTATTTCTTTCAGTCCACACCTAGTGGCGTTTCTACAGTGTCAAGGAAATCCCATCCATCTTCATCCCAACCACATGTTTCCCTAGACTCCATAGTCTTCCTGCATTGTATGGGTATATGCTACACAGATGATCCCAGCCTGCAAATAGATCTGTGAAAAAAATATGTTTTCCGTTTGATTAGAGACCACTGTGCATCCAGAGCCATCCGCATCTAGCCATCTCTTTCTAATAAAACCTCTCATCAGTCCATTAATGTGGCTCCTCCCTGCAAAATTCTCTCTCCTATTTTACAAGAAAGGGTGTACAGTGGCAGAAGCACTCTGTTTTGCTTTTCCCTTTCTACTCCTTTTCTGATTCTGAATTCACACTCTTCCTCAGCTTCCTGACCCCTTCCTGTCACTGAAGCCCTTCTCCCTCTCCTCCTTTCGCCTCCCACCCATTCATTTCCCCATCAGGAAGATATGCAAATGAACTCTAATTCTAATTTAAGGACCTCTTTGATGTAGGCTCTATCTAACCAGCAAAAAAAAAAAAAAAAACCTAGCAGTATCTCACTTAATTTCTTCTCTGACCTTTTCACTGCTTTTAACCTTAAGAATTTGTTGTCTTCACATCACAGGCAGAAAGAAAAATCTGTGACTGTTTAATTGTTTTTAACAACGTTTGAACTGAGGTAAGTACCTAAGAGAATATACTAGCAGAAAACTTTTCTTATATTTCTTAGTATGTGAGAAATAAAACCTTCCAAAATGAGAGACATGGTTGGAGAATAATTCTGCCATTACTGGGGATCCAAACCACATGTGGAAAGACCCAATGGGGACTCACAGCATCTCATGGATCTGAGGAACCAGCAAACCAGATGCAGTCGTTTAGTGTGGTACTCCATCTGGGCAAGTATCATGTGGCTGGGCAGTGGAAGGACAACCCACCTTGGGTGACATCCTATCAAGGTTTTTTTCATGAGATCTAACTCCCCATGTAGAAATACATATCTACACTTGTTCCCATGCTCAGTCATCATCTCTTTATTTCTCCACAATCCTTGCTATTTATTATTTTGTCTAGTTACGTGTGATCTAAATATTCCTATGTTAACATAATCTAAAATTTTGACGTATTTCACTGATTCTGCAACAAACTCCTGATCCAAAATCTATAGAACAAAGCCAGACAAGTCAAATGTATCTCTGAACTAGAATACAATACAGTCTACATGAAGATGGTTCCCACCTGCACTGTGCTCCTGACTTTGCCATGTCGCTTTAACATTTAGAACAGAAATTGAGCTAGCTGTATTTTGAGAACAGTCTCTCTGCAGACCTCCACTAGGAAATACAGGGATGTAAACATCAGCTGTTCCATGTTAGTGATCGTATTTAATACAAACATAGTCTGAGACACAAGCACACCCATCAACAAATACACAAGGTGAATAAAGGAAGTACTGTCCCGTACAAAAATGTTCTTCAAACTCCATGGAAATCAATGGTCTTGGAGAAGAAGGACAGAGCCAGACATGGAAAATGGCGAATTTTACTGGAAAGTGGTTGCAGCAGTATGAAAATAAAGGGCCTACAATCCTCTAGCACTGTAAACAATGAAAATTACAGAATATATGGAAAACTTGAGTGAGCTGTATTTTCTAGTAAGATAGAAACAGGCACTTAAAGTGAGTATCAGTTGAAAGAGGAGCCTGTGGAATTTATTTGTAAAGAAACTGCAAAGAAAAATACATTAGGTAAAGGCATGGGAACGACTTTTTTTTTTAATAGGATGAATTAAAACAGTTGATGATATTTCTGAGGACAGCACTCAAGCTTTTGAGGTCAAAGTGGCTTGGGTTGCGCTGCATTTGTTCAAAACATGAAGATCAGTTAATTCCTCTTGCTTTGAAAGTGAGGAGTTGCAAATATTGTTGTGCTCATCACCAACTTGTGACTCTCCGCCATTTCATTCAGTTTGTGAATTGTAATTTCTCTTTGCCAGACCTTTTATACATAATTAGACATTGCAACAGGAAGTGAGACCTCCTCATCTTGTGTCAGCTGACAGAAACAGTGTGCACTCCCATCTTCACCTGCCTCACTGCAGGTCTTTCTTGATCAGCCACTTCAGTGTATGTCAGCTATGCCAATGTGTCTCTGATGAGACAGGCAGATTATTGCATCTAGGGAAAAGGCGGCCCATAAAAAATACTCACCAGTGCTCCACAAGCCAATGGTTTCCCTATTGAAGCAGAGTGATTTACAGGTGATGTGTGCAGCCTGGAAGATTAATCTAAGTATCAGCCTGACAGTTTTCACACTGGATAAGAATAAAATTGATGGATGAAAAAATATAAAAATATGTGCTGCATGTTTAATATATTTTCAATCTTTCCAAAAATATACCTGGGAAATATATATGCTCCTTCCTTGGAAGAAAAATATGATTTGATCCTTCTCTAAACTACCTGTACTGCAAGCAGACATCAAGATGGAAACCACGGAATCGTAACTCTATTTATTAATTGAATCACTGGGATCTAAAGGACTAATGCGGGGAGTGCAGTCATATCCAATCCCACATGATCCATACAGATTTTACAGTTAAATCCTGATGGGCAGGTGACAGTCATAGGCCCGATTCTCCAAAGATATTAAAAGACAAACTCTTACAGCTTAGGAAGCAACCTAAAGGAAAAAAAAAAAAAAGAGAGAGAGATGTGTCTTGTCAGTCATTAAACCTTTATATTAAGAAACGGTTTCACTGAAGTTGGGTGAAACTAACAGAGAACCAGGAAAGAACTTTTATCGTTCTAACACAGCTGCAGGTTAATACAGGAAACCTAGTGACACCAAGGACTGAAGATGAAAAAGTACAACACAGTAGATCTGTGGACAGATGAGTCACTCTGTCACATCTTCATTCTCAGGAAACAAGAGGAAAATATTACAGTTTAGGCGTTATTGAACCTGTAGTCCATGCATACTCTGCTTCACAGGGCAAGACTTCCTCATGCAGGTCCTCACCTAGCCACTGAAGAGCATAGATTCACACACAGGCTATCCCATCACTCTGTGTCCACCCTCATCCCACTCAAACCCAATCCCAATTTGTGTCCATCCACACCAGCAGCCCAGAGGCCATTTGTGAAACCTCCTTAGAAGGGTGTACCAACAGACGGTTAAGAAAAATGCACGTCTGGAGGATGCTTTTTAGAGTATGGAGCGTTCTGTAGAGATCCATCACGCTACTCAGGCCTGAAATCACCCACAAACTTATCTTTACAGTTGTAATGATGTTACTTGGATGGGAAGTGTGGCAAGCAGGAGCCACTGTATCCCATGTTCATGGTCACTGCCAAGCCCACTTTTTCCCAGTAGTACAGCTAGAGTCTTCATGATCCCCAAACAGAAGATCCACTGAGCAAAAACAGACCTGGGGTATTCTGTGGGTTGGTAGGCTTGTTGCTTGTTTTTTTGATTCTGCAAAGTGAATTCTTTGTTTTAAAGTTCTGATAGTGTAGTGGACAAGCCACAGTTCACCATAAGAACTGAGGGCAGGCAGAGCACATTTCCCATTGCAAAGATGCTATTAGGCTGGGATAGCAGTGACTCCAATAGCAGAAATATTCAGACAGGCTTTCGCATGTTATTTAATTGTTTGTACTCTTTTTGTGAAGGCAATGAGGAGAGAACAAAATGTACTTCCTCAGAAAGGTAATCAATATTGAATCAAAGCTAATAATTTTTCTATGACAGAAACCTGAAAAACTATGAAAAAAATATAAAGTATTCCCAGAAGAAACATGCTTGTCGTATTTTTGTCACTGGGCAAGGTTGACAAGATCATTCATAATGTTATTTCCTCTCTTTTCCCTTTTTCCTCTTCCTATTTTCATTTGTTTTTCTCCCTTCTGTTGATCACACCTAGACAAAGCAAGAGTTAAACTGTATTGAGCACCTGAAGGAAACACTGAACACCTTTTGTTTCACTATGAAAGGCAATAAGAAAGCCTCTTCTCGTATTTCATCATAATTTCTTCCCTCTTTTAAGGCCTGATTTTGCAACACTCTTCGAACACACTGAGTTTAAGCAATTCTTCCTTGACCCAGGAGCACCATAAAGGAGCCAGGTGCTATTCTGTAGAGAAAACCAAGATGTCTCTTTTCACTGCATCAGAGCCGAACTTACATGGACTCATTTACCCACATAATTACTTGCCTTACCTTTCTCACTTTGCCAAATATGTTAACTTTATTGCCAGTTTCTTTCACTCTTCTCATTCCCACTTCAGAGTTTTCTCAATGCAATCTCTTATGCATGAAATAGCCTCCTTCATTTTGATAAATTTCTGTACCTTCTTCCTTCATCTCCTGTATCCACTGTTTTTGTCTCCAATGCCTTCCTAAGTCCCTGTCCTGTAAAACTCAGATTCCCTGCAGATTGTTGAGTTTCCTGTTGTTACTGATTCTCACAGCTTTTTGGTGGCTGGACCATGAAAAATCAAAAGGCCATAGAGTTTCACTTAGATATTGCACAGATCTAAAAGCAGATCCTGTATACTTAAAAAAAGCCCATCAAGTTCATATGTGGTGCCTATTATTAATATGCCTGTCATAAAAGATTGCTATAATTAGCAATGAAAGATAAAAAGAGAAACATCATTTTCTCCCCATTTTCCCATCCTCTTTACTTTGTGCATTTAGCAATTTTTTTTGCCTCAGCTTTATGGCTCTGTTGGCAGCAGGCTTCCCTTCTCTAGATTCAGCAAAAGGAGCTTTAAAAGATGCAGTAGTTGCAGGGCTATAGGGGAAGGAAAACAGGCCATGAACAGCAGGCAGAAATACACAGGAGAAGGAGACCTGAACTACTGTGTAAACAGTAAAACCCAAGAGGTGTTCAAGGCCAGGCTGGATGGGGCCCTGGGCAGCCTGATCTGGTGGGTGGCAGCCTTGCCTATGGCAGGGAGTTGGACTATATGATCTTTGAGGTCCTTTGCAACCCAAGCCATCCAATGATTCTGCGATTCTAGGAAATAGGTAAGCCTGGAATAAAATATATTCAACTTAGACAACTGTCCGGTTTGAAATTCACCCCACATTTGGTGGGGGGGGCACATTTCTTTCAACAAATACTACACAGTGAACACTAGCAGCATAATGCTCACGGGTAACTTCAGTGATGCCCATGGGGTAAGCAAAGGGGCTGCAGAGGGCTTTCTGTTCTCAGAGCTCCAGAAACCCAATGGGGCAAGCATCATGCAGGCAGCAGCACCAGCCCAGGTTTGCTGGGTGTTGTGCAGCCAGATCAGAGTGATGGGAGCTGCAGCCGTCTGCTCCTTCCCCACCTAGCAAAGCTTCCTCAGCTCACAGTCTATTGAGTATGACAGAAGTATGCCTTAAGTCTCTAGCTGGAGGATTAAAGCTTTACAAATCTTTTAAAATCAGCCAGACGGCTCTAGCTCTACTTAAAGCTTTTGCCTCATTTCAAGCCTGGGTGCTCCCCAAAACTGGACTAGAAATAGTAAGCATGAAGGAAACCTCTTAATTGCATTGTAGTAGAGGGGAGGCCTACTATGACTGCAGAGATTACTGGCACTACCCCAAAAAGCACAGGAGAAACGTAATGGGTTTGCAGCAACTTGCATGAGGAAAGAACCAAGGCAATTGCTGCATCCTATACTGCACACCAGGGAAATCACAGAAAAGGCTCTGGGCTTGTAAATCTGGGCTGGTTTCCTGGTAAGAAAACAAATGCGGTACTTCAGCTGCAGCTAGCACCATGCCCAGGTACCTACAAACTGGTTTCACCACACCTCCTCCAAACACTTCCTCCCCACAGACCTGGCCCATATCCATGCAAATTGCCGAATAGTTTCTTCTAGCAACTTTTATTGGCTTGATCTGTGTGCCAGCACCTACTGACTTGTCACAGCCAGAGCCGCTTAACGCACAGCTTATCCTAAGGTGTGTCTGTAATGCCCAGCATGGTGGCCCTGGCAGAACTGCGAGGTTTCGTATGCTCTGTAGGGCTGCCCATAGGTCTGCTTGCTTTCTTTTGAAAGCAATGTCTCCCAAATGCAGTAACACAGCCTGTCCAAAATTCTGAGCCCTTTACCGTGTTCCTCTCTCTCCTGAATGTGCTTTGACAGTGGGAAGTTTGTTGCTGACATTTTGCCAAATTCCTCTTTGGAGGGTGGAGAGCTTGCCCTGGGACTTGGTGCTGCTCCTGCCTTTAATGCTAGCCATGGGCACCCATCCATGGTACCCTCACCCATATCAGCACCCTAACATTTCTGGAGTGCTGCCTCCATCCTTCCTTCCACCACTATCCTTCACCTGGCCTTGGTTTTACTTCCATGGCTGTCCGGTTGTTACCTGGTGTGATCCACCTCCCCTAATAGCCAGGACTTCTGCTTTCAGCCTTTTTTTTTTGGGTAGCTTGCTGGACATTTCCTCCCAGATCCACACATACAGACTTCACTTACTCTGTCCTCAAGATAGAAAGAAATCAGTCCAGCTCTTCAGGCCAGGTGTTTGGCTGGGGGCACCTTTTTCTGCCTAGTTATAAAATCATAGAACTGTGGAATCAAAAAGTCAGAGAATGGCTTGGGTCAGAAGAGATCCTAAAGATCATTTAGTTCCACCCTCCTGCCATGAGCAGGGTTACCATTCACCAGATCAGGCTGCCCAGGGCCCATCCAGCCTGGCACTGAATGCCTCCAGGGATGGAATGTTCCACTGTAAAATGATCACATCTTGTACACACTACTTATCTCCTGCCCTGTAGCAAGATAGATTTAAAAATGTATGGAATAAAAAAAAGTATTTGGTTTTGTTTCAGTTACATTTAAATGACTTAAAATTTTATTATTCTCAATCAACTTGTTTTCAGTTTAATTTGAAATTAAAATAAGCTATATTTAGCCCGAAATATAATACATGCAAACAATCAAACTTAATTTGTTAAATTAAATAAATAGTTCTTAAGTAAGTGCACACTTAACTGCTGTTTTCAAGTCAAATGGGTGACATTAAGGAAGTTGCTGTCTGAGCACCAAACACAGCTGCTGTTGAAGCGGTAAACCAGCTCCTGGCAGGGCTGATCTGTTCCGAAGGTGCCAAGAGGAGGGTTTCTTCATTTCAGCTTACTTCAGCATCAATTCCAAATAACTGGCTCATACAGTAGTGGGAAATGGAGATGCACCAAAAACCTGGAAACCCTGTTTCACAGTTGAAGAATATGGAAGAGTTTGAACTATTGTCTTCAAATTTTAAAGGCCAGGGTTTTCCACAAAAAAAGACACAGGTCAAAAGTCTGAAAAGCAAAACTTGCTGGCTAAGATAACTTTTTTCCTCTTAAGATAGAAACGTTTCATTTGCCATAATGTGATGTGATGGCCAGATAATTTGAACACCATGGCCTGACACAGTTTTCATCCAATCCCTGAGCCCTTCCATTTCCTTTGCTGTTTATAGGCACTCATCCAAGGTAGGGTGTGCTTCTTGCTCAGTTTCTCTAACAAGCATATCCCAGATAACACTCTCATTTCTGACAGGGAACCTTTTGGCTTACACCACCAGAGATAGGGAATCTGCCACAATGAATTCTGCCTTCATGGCCCTCCATGGTCCAGGCCTGGCTCTCCCTGGCTCATGTGCGTGGGAGACCTGTGCAGAGTTTCCACTATCAGAATCAGCACTCAGAGGTCTCCAGGGCTTTTCCTACATACAGCACCAAAAGGAACAAATCTTGGTGTGCTGTGTAGAGTGATTTTGATCAAATATCACACATGGAGAAAATCCTCTGGATTCAATACATAATGAGAACAACAATGCAGCCTGTGGCATTACGGTATTTGAAGTAGGGCCAGAACATGGGCTAGAAAACCTGAGTTGGACTAGACTTCAATATGCCATATCTGAGGAGACATGGAAAGTTTTCTAAGACTGAGTTTGTGCTGAAAAATAACCTGTGGCTTTATTCCTCAATATTTTATGGGGAAAATATTATTATTCTTCATTATTTATATTTCAATTGGGACAAAAATGAAAATTAGTTTGCTGAAGATGTTAAATACATTCCTGTCAGTAAGATGTAAAGAATTGTCAGGGTTTTATTTCAAGGAAAACTTGGAAGTTTTTCTTCTTTAACTGAAATACACAATAAAATTGTACATTCAAAAGAGCATTTCATAAAAACAGCAATAATAGAAACATTTTGTCTGACACTTCATCTTTAAATCCCCCTAAAACTTACAAGATTCACTTCTGCAGTGGACCCACCATGCTATGAGATCAAATTATGGAGCTCTCAGATAAGTAAATATAGTTCAGAGGTTGCTGCAAGTAATTATTGACATGGCAAAACAGCAAATTAATTCATACTGTGAAATAATTATATCCTGCATAACTTTGACTTTATGCCATTACCATTATTATTACTCTCTTCCATTTGAACTCTTGACTGAATTTGACTTCTAAGGACCATCTTCCCATGTTCCTAAACTTGCATCACTAAGTGAGTCCTTGAGCAATGAATGACTCTTGCTTATATAAATTCCAGTGTTATCAGTTCTTGAGAGCTTACTCCAAATCTCCTGACAGTTCCTTAAAGCTTCAGTTCCAGAAATCAGTTATTTACATGGAAATTCCAACTTTAATTTCAAGAAAGGAAGCTTCTCACCCTCAGGATTGCAGGGAAAAGCTTGAATCAAAAATAAAAGAGGCTTAGATATCATAAGGCAAATAAAAACGTCCACAAATGATTACTCTTTACAATTGCATTGTTATTAAGTCAGTCTCTTGATTTTAGGGTCTTTGTAAGGGACGTCTGGAAGGACATTAGTGCTGGGAGCTGCTGATCATCATCTTGCAAGATATTCTGTCTTCTGTTCAAGAGGATGCTATGAATAACACACTCACCTATTTTCACATTTGCGAAATTTCTATCAATGCCCTTCAGTGTTTAGAAACCAAAACCAGAAGTTATTCCCACCATATTTCGTTCCATAACAGTCTTGCTCTTATTATTCCTGGAGTCAGTAACATAAACTGAAACTTGTCTCTTTCTTTAAAATATCCCTTGTCCCTAATACCAGTTGAGTGTTCTGTTCTTCGTCTTCCATGCAGCAACATGTTGCATGAAAGTTCAATATACAGAACAAATGTCTCAGGACATTAACTTGTGAAATGGCAAGGACTCACTTTTCCCTTCTCAATGTCTCTTCCCTTTCCCAATTCATTCTCACTGCAAGTGCTGCAAAAAAGTACTTTTAGAGCCTTATCCATCTTGTAAGCGCCCAAGATATCGGTGAGTTGTAAGATGTTCTTCTAGGAAAAAAATTGTCATTCTCTGTTCAAAAATGCAATTCAATGAAAAAAAAAAAAAGTTTATTTTGTGGTTCACCCAATGGTAATACTATACAGGAAACATAGTTTTCTTCTTTATTTAGAAGAAACCAAAAGTCAAACCAGAGAGACATTTAGCTTCCGGGTGTCAGTTTATCACTTAGCAAAACAAAATTTCTTTTTTCAAATATTGTCCTTCTGCATTATGCACTTTTACTGGTTTAAATTATTAGACTGCTGCCCAGCACTGCAAATATGGATGTGCTTAGAATGCCAACATATTCAGACATCTACATCAGCAATAAAATTTGAATTAATGCCCCTTAAAACTAGGCTGCATAATTTGAATTTGTATTCACCTTCCATCCTCAATTTTGTGCACAATTTACCATGCATATCTGAAAGTAAAATGTAAATTGAAAACAGGTTTCAGGCTGCTTAGAGGTTTCAAGACTTGCTAGCACTAGTTTAGACAACAACAAATGGTTTTCTGTACTTTTTATCACATGGACCACATTCTGGACAGAGCTGAGCTTCCTGGATAAGAAAAACTTCTGTGATTTCCTACCTATATTTCTTGCCTCTTTCGGGCTTCTTGAAATGATACATTAAACAAACCAAAACAAATATTGTGACTTCAGAAACCTCTACAATTTTATGTTTAATTTCCATTTGAAAACTCTGTGATTTCATTTTTATTCCAACAGGAAATCTCCAGCATTGGTGTACATTACTTTGTCCTTGCTGAATTGCTAAAGTTTACATTTGAAAATATCATTTTCACCATTGCTTTTAGTTAAGTGATCAAAGTCAAACAACAGTACTGTTGCTAAGACCCAAAAAATCTCAGTTACCACTTCTGGTCCAAAGTCTCTTTGACAGATCTGTTAGAGGATTGAGCTGGCAATACATTACTTTCCTGCAGCCTTTTCTGAGGTTAATATTTAATGCTCTCAGCACTGATGTTTTCCTCAACAAAAATCAGTGTAGCTCTCAGCTCATGTAAACTAACATCACTATTGCCAGATCTGACCACAGATCCATCTAAAAATCTGTCCCTCTTTTATTTGAAGTTCCTCATAAGAAGACCGCTCTGTACATCATTACCTATGCCACTCTACACAGCGCTGTTTAAAACACCAAAGAAAGATACCGAGCAACACCAAAAGTCATCCTGTTGCCACATGTGATGAGTCACCATCTGTAAACTTCTAATGTGGCCAGTCTTTCTTCATATCTGAACAATCTAAATTAGCTGCTTTTTAATTATCAGTAAATCAAAGACTCACAGTAAACTTTCCAGCCTTTGTTGTTCATTTTTCCCCTGCAGAAGAAAATGATCTAGAGATCAGTGAGCCACAGTATCGCATGCAGCAAGACATCCAGCAAACAGACCTGCTGGGTTGGGCAGCCAGCTCCCACCCTGGATGGTGATCAGTGACTCATCTCCTGCCCTAATCTGCTTAGTCCCTGCCCTCTCAAGCTCCAAATCACCCTGTGCCAATGCATTTGCTGTCAGAATGCCTTAAGGTGCATCAGGAAGCATGTGAATGTGCACATGCGAACATGGCCATGGCTGCCTTGTTACAAGCCTGCAGCATTCTTAGCCCTCCTCACTTACTGCAACATTATGGATGGTCACTCGGTCACTCCTCCACTCCCCAGCCATGCTGAGATGGACACTTGGCTCTTGTAGAGCAGCCTTCTTCTCCCTTCCTGCAGCCAAGTGAGAGAGGACAAGGTTTAGGCTTTGTATATCCATTTGTGCTTTCTTCTTGTAGTTTGGGAGGTTGTGACACTGTGTAGAGTATAGCCAGTCATCCTCATGTTATGTTGAAGGTGGTTAATTATTTCTTTATCAGGATGTCTCACTTGGTATCAATCAATGTTAGACTGGTTAAGTGAATCCTTTTCTTTCTAAATTGCAATTACAAGCATTAGATTATTTTGGCCCAAAAATTTCATACTGCTTATGTTCTCATCATCGCAGTTACCCTTTGGGAATGCATATAGACAAAACAATTGAGCTTCAGAGATGCCTCGGGGAAGTAGTCACACAACTCTTTTTTCTTTTCAGCCTGAAATCCATAGGTTCATCCATAGATCACTCTGAAATCTCATCCAGGAAGCGTGAAAAACAGTTCAGTAAAACGTTCCATCTGGAGGAGAACTGATGTTTCCAAACTATGGTTTACAACTGCAACAGTGCCATAATTTCTTAGCATCACCTCATTTCCATCAAGCATACCACAATCTGTGGAAGCTGTGAGCTCACAGTCACCTTTTCTTTAGAAGAAAATAACTAAAATTGACTTAAAAGTTGCCTTTTAGTATAAAATATAAGAACTACTATTTTGAAATCTTCAAATATATTTTTTTTCCACCCAGAATCTAATTCTGATCTTTTCTCCATCTACCAAAGGAATTTCTTCACGAGGCTTAGAATTAACTTAGAAAGATTCCTGTCAGGGTAATCAAAAAAGGAAATACCTGAACATTTACACGCAATATAAATATTTATCAAAAACACCCATTGGACAAATATTAAATATGTATCCTGAAGGGCTGGAGAACAAGAGATTTCAGCTACCACACAGAAGAAAACCATTTGGAGAAAAACTAAGCCAGACTAGCTTCAAGGGGTAATACACAACCTGTTACTGGTCCAAAAGTTGTGAGAAATGACCGTGTCATTTTGTCATACATACTTTGACAGAAAGGTCACAGGAAGAATTTATGGGAATGCTACAGTCATTAATGTGTGCTACAGAGAAAAAGTGATCAATCAGACAACGACGTTTTTTTATCCTGTTTCAAACCACAAAGCCTCATGTAATGCAGCCCTTTCCCATCTTCATCATTATTTGGAAAAAAAGAAGGCAAACAAACAAACAAATTTCATCAAATCCAAAGATTCCAAACAGCATTTTGATGACATTCACAATCCAAAAGAATACATTTTCTTTCTATTTTTCCCTGAACCATGACATATTGCTACTTTTAAAAGGTCATTTCAACTGACATTCATGAGTACAGGAGAGAGGCTTGCTCTTTTGTAAAACATTGCAGAGATTTTATTATTTCACCTCTCAGTGTTTTTGTTGAAGACTGCATCACCAAGCCAGCTACTTTTTCCTCTAAGCTCTTATCCCAGACACTTTTCAGCAATGCTCATCAAAAGCTGCAAAGGATCTGATGCACAAACGAGATGGAAGTCACCTTGTGTTTATAGTCCTGATAGCCTTTTGCAAGACAAGGAGACTCCTGATTCTGGGAGTCTGTGAAGAGCAAAGAGAAGGAGCTTTTACCCAAGATGAAGAAGACTGATGACACAACTGTTCCTCTCCTCAGTTCATAGTTCATTTACTTGGGAAGCAGCCATGTCCAAGGGAGAAGTTAAGAGAAGGTTTCTGGCTGCTAGGAATGCAAATGCATCAGTTTAAAAACCTCTAAACAAATAGACTTGCCATAAGCATGGTGAAAATTACCTTCAGTTAAAAGAAACCATATTTTTTCCAAGTGACTAAGATACATGTTAATATTTACTGTTAAACATTTTTTCCTCTAACTTTAAGGTGATTAAAACAAATAAGTATAAACCTGTTTTACAGTTGCCAATGGGTCACTCAGCTTGAGAAAGCAGAGGCTTTTTAGGCAGAGCAGCCCACAATTCAGAAATACCAAATGCAATTGACACATTATGCAAGACATGGAATCAATGACAAGTGCTTGTATGAAAACAATTTGGATAATCTGGCCAAGACATAGTCCCTACCAAAGCTGGCTTCTATCAGGTTTGTACAAGAGGCTGTGGACTCCAAGAACTTCTTTGATGGCAAACCAAGGCAACGTGTCTCATTGCTCTGCATTTTGAGACACTTATAATAGGAATGTGAGCTTGAGAAGAAAGGTGTAAGAACAGAGACCTTTTTTCTTTCCCACCTTTGATGCCATGTTTCAAGTAGTGAAGAAAGGAGCAGACAGAGTGGCTGTGTCTAACAGAGTACTTTGCAGCACCGGATTGCTCACAGTCTCTCTCATTTCACAGGGGAGCATAACTCTATCTATCTGGCCAATCAGCCTGTAAGGAGATCACAGTGACATTTGGTCACTGATGTGCATGTGGAGGATGAATATCTCAAGCCAGATTTATAAACACAGCACTTTAAAAAAATCTGTGCTGTTGGAGGTAAATTCAGTGGATAGATCAGACAGAGATATGACTATATCAAGCATGATCCTTGAGTGAATAAAAGCCTTATCATAAGATATTTTAGATAGGTGGGTAAGGAAGAAGCTAGCAGAGATGCCAGAGCTTCAAAAGAGAGCTTGTGCTTTGAGCCACTGCAGCTTAGATTAGCACAAAAATACATAGCTCACCTTCAAGAGAAAGAAGAAAGGACAATTAACATGGGCAACAAGCCTAGGGTTTGAAAAAGGCTATTTACAGACATTGCAAGATGTAATGGGAAAAAAAAAAAGAGTTCAACATAAGGTGAGAAGTGAAAAAAAAATAGGAGCGGGGGACTATTCACTCATCAGGAATAGCAGCTGAGGAGCAGCTTTGCTGGAAAGGACTAGAGGACCATGGTGGATGACAAACTCAGTCTGTGCCTGCAGTGTTCCTTAGCAGGCTTGAACAGGGGGCACGGCCCACAGATTGAGAAGGAATTATTCACCTCTATGCAGCATTCATTAGACCACGTTAGCTACCACACCCAGTTTTGGGACTCCCAGCACAGGACAGCCAAGGACAGACTGGGAGGAGCTCAGTGGGTGGCTCCAAGGTGCTGGGGTCTGCAGCATCCATCACTGCCACTGGGGGTTTTCAAGACCCAACCAGACACAGCCCTGAGCAGCTTGGTTTGACCTCAGGGCTTTGAGCAGGAGTTTGGAGCAGAGACCTCTGAGGTCTAATCTGAATGATTCTTCATAAGTTAAAGGATTTCCACCAGTGATTCATCCCAAAGTTTGATTTTGAGTAATTTGAAAATGTTTTAATAAGGGTTATTTTAAAATAAAGAGCTTTTCTCCTTAGTGCAAAGATGGATCTAGCCTCTCATTCTAGAAACGCAAATTTCAATTTGAACTGAACATATTAAAAGGAGCAACAAGTGAATAGAAATAAATAATACCTGCTGTCTCTTCCCCTTCATTGTAAACTTTCCCAGTTGCCTAGGTTAGAGGTTGCAAACAAGTGCTTTCACCACGCAGCAAATGCCTTCTGCTTTCATTCCCTTTGAAAGCACCCCCATGAAAGCTGCTTCAAAGCTCCAAACTGCAAAAGGAGAGATTTGACAGTAAAATGTGAGGAAGTCATTGCTTTCTTAGAGAAAGGAAATATCTGGGTTCTCTGGTCGCTATAGCAACACTTTGTAAATATGATTAGCATTAACAAGAAAGTGTATAATCTTGGGTGAATCTTTTATCTTAACTTACTTTTATAACTCATTTTAAAGGCCAATCTTGGTATTATTATTATTATATGTAAGCTCTTTATTGGGCTGCTCTAAAACTCTATGAGTCACACTCATTTCTGCTATAAATCTTCCAGCTCACACTAACAAGAGTAAGTACGTCTCTCGGTCTATGACCAAAGAGACAAAAAGATTTTCTTTAAAGTTGCACAGCGAGAGCTGCATATTTATGAGAGTACGCCACTTTGAGGATTATTTATCACAAGTAACAGACTGTGCAGACAACTGAGCAACCTTATTACAAGCATGTACACACTGGCCTATTTCAGTTATAGACATTTCTCCCACTCCATAACAAGAATAAAATGACATGATAAACCTGGGTATGTCACCCTGAGCCAATGGAAACATCCACAGCACTGTTGTGCATCCTCTTGGTTAGATACATGCCTGTGGTCATATTGTTCCTCTTCTCCTTCTCAAAGACTGGAGCAGGCTCCCAGGGTGAATTTCAGGGCCAGGCAATAGGGTATTTAAAGGAGCTCTTAATATCCCAGGGTAAAATCTAGTTACTGTCTTCCCTATCCAAACAAAGTGGCATTTTCCACAGGAAAAAAAAAAAAAAAGAATTTCATTCTGCAGACAGACAATATTTACATGGACCTGCACTGGATCATTGATGATCTCTGGTGGAAGAGAAAGTATCATACACTTTCCCCACTTTAGAAAGACAGTAGTACAGCTGGATACACTTTCCCCACTTTAGAAAGACAGTAGTACAGCTGGATGCTGTTTCCCTCCATTGCAATGTGCAGTTTAATTACATACATGCAAACAGATTCTCTTCTTCATACTCTAGGAATATGTACTATTGCAGGGGTTTCCAGTGGACACTTCTCTCACACTGGGAAAGTCATTTTAAGTCTCTCATTTTTTTTGTGGATTTGAGTCTTTAAATCCTTATCTATATGAACAGATCTACAAAGAGGTAATGGGATCTGCCCGTGTTAAAGGCGTTGGAGAGATCCCTGTCTCTTCACATCTTGAAGAGTGCCGCTTACCTTCCAGTTGCTGAGATTGAAGTACTCATCTTTTCACTCATATCAGGCTACGCAATGTTACACACCACCAAAAGGAAAGGCAGCAGAGAGAGTAGATGTCACCATGTCTGATTTACACTGCACTTTGTGTCCCCACTGCTCCTGATAGAGAAACTTCACAAATAACCAGTTAAACTGGCAGCATGCTACAGCCACGTGCAAATAGCAGTATCCCCTTCAAGGCTGTAAAGAATCAGGCCCTCCTATCTCCCACTAATCAGGCTACATATCAGGTATCCTCTTGGCAGCAAAGGGATCATGTAACAAAGACAGAACATGCCTAGTATCTAAGATGAAAAAAAAGGTAATAAAGCTCCATTTATATCATGTATTGGTCCTTTTGGACAGTCTTTGGAGCATTACTGATGTCAGTCCCATGTGCTAGTTGCCTTTTGAAGACCTTCATCTGTTTGAAGCTTTTCAAACACTTTTGAAAGAATGTCTACAAAGTCCTGCAAACGCCAAGAGCACTTGATTTAACACGACTCTAACTAAGGCAAAATGAACTGAAGCAATTTCTCCTGTCCCTGCAGGTACTGTGTTGAAATATTTTATCTGAAATCTTCAGAACTATCCCATTGAAAATATCTTTTAAGAAGCTTCAGTCTCTTCACACATCAAAAAAAGTGTACAGTGTATTTGGAGGGAGGGGAAAATCCCTAAAATCAATGTTGTTATTGCAGTCCTAATAGGCTCTGCCATATTCTAGGCAGTCTAGTTTTGATAGCAGCAAATTTCATTAAGATCTGTCTTGAGACACCGCACAGTTTCAGAACTCCTTAGAAGTCAGAGTTTTCCTTCAAAAACATTTCAAGCAAAAGCTATAAAAACACAACTAGGGGTCTTTTCCTTGATCACAGTGGTACCTCTGGGAAAGGAGTTATTGCTACTTTTGTAGTTTGGTAAAAAGGGGCTACTGTCCATTCTTTAAAGTGATTCGTTGCATCACAACGTGGGGTTTGTGATGTCTGTTTATTGTCTCTATCTCCTCCCACACACACCTCTGTCACAATATTTCTGCTGATGCTGTATTTTGTACATTTTTAAAAGAAATCTGCCATGTAAGGATATGAAAAATACACAAATGATTAGTCAAAAACGTGTAACGTTCATGAGAACAAAGCGATTTATAATTCTATGATTTTATCTATGTAGCATAGTCTAAATAACAGTATGTGCATGTCTATGAAGTGTGTGGTGTGTAGGGAGTGGGAATTGCTGAGAAAACCTTGGAAAGCCACACTAAAAAATAGCAGCAAAAAAAAGTGTGTTCTCATCCTGGGGGGCAAGAGAGGTTATTAGTAATGTACATTACTTCAACAAAATGAAGGCTCCCATAGAGAAAACAAAGAAAAAGTGGTCCTTTTCCAAAAAGATTGCATTCAAAAGGGATTCCAAAATAGTTTTAAATCTATCTTTTTAAGCAGGTAGCTCTCAGCCATGCTCTACCAACTGTTATCACACTTTGCTTTCCTAAGGCTGCAGTAATTATATGTTGTGGGGAGATTACATGCCATTAAAAAAATTTATACCAGCACATGCTGTAGAGTGGTCTCAATACTGGAGACTCCAAAGAGGAAATTAAACCATTTACTTCAGGAATAACCTTGGCCTATTGAAGAGCCGTGGGTCATGGGGACTGAGAAGACAGAGAGACAAAAGCAAGTCTCCTGATGGAGACCTGGCTGGTGTAAGGCACATGTGAAACCTGCTAAATGCGTAAGTAACCCTTTCCTATTGCCATTTTCTGCCATAACACTTGGACAGAAGGTCATGGTCAGAGCTACTCTTGTTCAGGCTCAAAGGTAAGAACACAGAGGCACCTCAGAGTGTGTAGGCTGGCACTACCTTTGCTGCCCATTAATTTCTGCAAACACAATGGGATTTACAAGTACAGCAGGTCTACCTCAGCACAAGACATCTGGCTCCTGCAGTTCACCTTCTGCCTCCCTTGGTATTTCCTTCTTACTCCACAAACTCCATCTCTAGAATAGGTAGCTGACTTTGACACTCATTATTTGTACTCTTTCCCTCATTAGCCTTACCTGGTAATTTATTCCATATGTTTATTACTCCCAGCACATAACAGCAGTGCTGGAGTTCCCTCATGTCTGTATTATATTCTCAGTTTCCTATTAAAAATATTTGTCTACCTACTTATGGTTCCTTTTCATAGCGATAAAACCCTCTCCCATTTAATGTCTGCACATCCTGTTTTCCAAAGAAAACAAAGCCATTTTTTAACCTGCTCTCAGACCTTAATTGCTGTTGTTCAAGTATGTCTTACACTACACTACTTCCAGGGAATCACAAACTGCAAAATTAGAATGGATATTCACTGTATTTTAGAGAGGAGTGTCACACAAACAATCAAAGAAACACTGATATTTTAACTTTTTTATCCAAACAGAGCCTGCCTTGCTTCTGCAAGCTGCAACCATGTCCCAGCCAGGAAGTTTCATTGGGGGTTTCCTGACTATCCCAGCTCCTGGCCACGAGTGACATGGCTCCACTGCTGGGCTCAGCACTCACCTTTCTACAGATGGACACCTTCTTCAGCTGGCATTTGCCTTCTGCAGATATGACAGTAGATCTAGGAGGCTAATTGCTACAGGTGAATGTAAAGTAAAAGAAAGTGAGGTTAAAAAACAGATGAACCAGCACAGTAAAATATCTTGTTAATCTGTTGGGTGGAGGAGATGAATACCGTATGAAGGTCACACTCAGAATGGCCAGGGTTTTCACTCTTTATCATCTATGATAGGTCATGGAGAATGGGAGAGATACCTGAGGACTGGAGGAAAGCCAGTATCACTCCACTCTTCACAAAGGGAAGAAGGAGGAGCCAGGAATCCATAGGCTGGTCAGCTTCACCTCTGTCTGTGGGAAGGTGACAGAAAAACTTACTCTGGATGTCATCTCCAAGTATATGGAAGAGAAGAAGATTATCAGGAGTAGTCAACATGGATTCATCAAGGGGAAATCATGCTTGACCAGTCTGGTAGCCTTCCATGATGTCATGACCTCTGGGTAAATGATGGGAGAACAGTGGATGTTGTGTACCTTGACTTCAGCAAGGCTTTTGACACTCTCCCATAACATCCTTGAGGGTATGCTTAGAAGATGCAGGATAGATGAGTGGACTGTGAGGTGGATTGAGAACTGGCTGACTGGAAGAGATCAGAGGGCTGTGGTCAGAGGCACAGAGTCTGGTTGGAGGCCTGTAACTAGCAGTGTTCTGCACAGGTCAGTCCAGTCTTGTTTAACATCTTCTTCAATGATAAATGAAGGGACAGAGTGCACCCTCAGTAAGTTTGCTGATGATACAAAGATGGGATGGGTGGCTGACATACCAGAAGGCTGTGCTGTCATTCAGTGAGACCTGGACAGGTTAGAGAGTTGGCAGAGAGGAATCTTAGGAAGGTCAACAAGGGAAAGTCCTACACCTGGAGAGGAATAACCGCATGTATCAGTACAGGTTAGGGACTGAGTTGCTGGAAAGGAGCTCTGCAGAGAAGGACCTGGATGTCCTGGTGAGCAACAGGAGGACCATGAGCCAGCAGTGTGGCCAAGAAGGCCAATGGTATTCTGGGGTACATCAGTAAGAGCACAGCCAGCAGGTCGAGGGAGGGGACCCTCCCCTTCTACTCTGCCCTGGTGAGGCCACAGCTGGAGTGCTGCGCCCAGTTCTGGGCTCCCTTGCTCAAGAAAGATGGGGCTCTACTGGAGAGAATCCAGCACAGTTCTGCAAAGATGATTAGGGGCCTGGAGCATCTCCCTTATGAGGAAAGGCTGAGAGACCTGGGTCTGTTCAGCCTGGAGAAGAGAACACTGTGAGAGGATCTTATTAATACTTATAAATATCTAAAAGGCGAGAGTCAAGAGAGTGGGGCCAAGCTCTTTTCAGTGGGGCCCTGTGACAGAAAAAGTAGCAATGGTCACAAACTGGAACAGAGGAATATGAAAACATGAGAACATGAGAAGAAAATTGTTTGCTGTGAGGACTCCAGAGCCCTGGAACAGACAGGTTGCAGAGTCTCCTGGTCTGGAGATGTTCAAAACCCTCCTGGATGTCTTACTGCGAGATCTATAGTAAGGAATCTGCTTTAGCAGGGGGAGTGGATTATTTGGTCTCTAGAGGTCCCTTTTAAGTCCTGTGATTCTGCCATAAACACTAGCCAAGAGCTCCCATAGCATTGTCAACTGTCATAAAGAGAACAAAATGAAAATGCAAAGCATCACCAAGCATGTTATGATCGTAGGGATAGGGTGAGCCTGGAAATGTGTGTCAGGTTGCCATTTTGTGCAGCCCTTATCCCCAGGCCACACCATCTAGAGATCCCCAAAAGAGCACACATCCCATTTGAAGCTCAGTAAAGGTGAAGTATAAGCAGATGCTGTACAAATAGACGGTGTAGAGACAGGAAAGCGTGCAGCACCGATGACTGCCTCAATGACAGATACTAGCCCTCTGACTTGATATACATGATTCAGACTGATAAATAGAAATCTCAGCAAGGAAACAACCAAAGTCTTTATGGGATGCAGCAAACAGCATTGCTAACTACCTTTATCTGTTAACTGTGGGGAAGAATGCAGAATAACGCCCTGCTTTTCTTGCAGCAGACACTGAGTACATTAATATTAACACCTAGCTAGAGTGATTTTAGAGACCTTGTTTTTTTTTTATGATGGCTGAATTGTCAGAAAAACTGTATTAAAATCCTACAAACCAGTTCTGGGGTTTTTTTTCTGTTGTTGTTTGGGTGGGATTGTGGGGGTGGGGCTGTAGAAATAGATGCTGAAAAATGGCTGTCAGTGAACTGAGTGGAACAGAAAACATTGCATTAATGAGCTGTAATTTTTTAAGATATAGCATTGTCACATTATTTTGCTGAAAGTTTTTGCCGTCTACCTAGATGAACGTTATTGCAGTGGGGACTTTATCGTTTTTATTCATTTTGGTAAAGAAATCATGTAATTTTCAACATCCTCTTTTCTCTATCTATTGCATAGTCAATTATAAATTGGAAGCTGTAATTTTTCTCTTTTTTAACCAGTCCTAGAATATGAAGTGATGAACTACAAAAATAAATGAAAAGCCATGTAATTAAAAAATGATTTTAAAGCCAACTTGTGGTGGCAAATGGCAGGTCTACAGACTGACAGCAAGGAAAGCCTGTTCCATCTCCATATCCTTTTTAATTTTACTTATGAAAATTGCCTCTTAGCAGTTCTTTACTGATTTATCAAATTAGATATATTGATTTTTGTGTATTTTTGGTGGAGAGGAAAATAAATCAAGTTTTATGGAGTAATAATGAGCTCAGCAGAAAGGCTTAGCTATGATTATGTCAACAGTTTAGAAGTAATCTATATCTAAAGCCAATAGAGGATTTCATTTACCTAGAAAATAACCAAGTGGAAAACAGCTTGGTGAGGGCATTAGTGCACGCCCAAAATCTAGGGTAGATTTGCATACAGTTGAGACGATTAGAAAAAAAAGGGCCCTTATCATTTTTATGAAATCAAATCGAACCTCTGGAGTACCCCAAATACACAGGGTGGCACTGGGCGCTCTCTGTTCTCACACTTCACAGTATTTGAAGTGGGTTTCCATTTCATTTTGCTAATATTGCATCAGACAGCTTTGGAAAACCAGAGAGAAATAAACCACAATGCCACAGTAGTGGAGAATATTTTGCTGTATTTTTTTTCAAAAGCCAGTCTCCTGAGCCAGGCATTTGAATCATAAGGACTTCTGGGATGGGATTTTCACTCAGAGATCTCCATTCTTACGTGGATTAAGAGGATTAAAAACCATTAAATGACCATCCTCCAAGTCCCTAAAGCAGATTTGCCTTTTTCTATCCTCCTTCAACTGGGGCAGACTTGGGGGTAACAAAGTACTGCACAAAAGGCTCCCTTAGCATGACAAAAGGTGAAACAATCCACTGAACTGCCAATGTACCAGACAATGAAGTCGGTGCAGTCTACTCAGCTCATTTTCATCAGAACAAATGGTATCAAACTTGGCAATGGCATTGTTCTTAAACTTGAACATGGGGCTCTTTTTTCCCCCCTCTTCTTTTTTTATTTTTTATTTTCCCATCCGAAGCTCAAGGTGTCATATTAATTATTTAAATCTTCAGAAGATTTCAACTGTATCCTCCAAGGCTCTGCTCAGTGCCAGAAGGTCTCCAATCTGCATTAGCTTTTGTTAATTAGAGCTGAAACAAGGACTTTGATCTCAATGAATATAATAACAAAAAAAAAAAACACAAAACTTCCTGTGTGATTTATCTTTTACCTATTTTCTGCCTTTACTGTTTTTCCACTCTATTAGACTTTGATTTACCTTGTCTGAGTAACATTAAACAACTCGGATACAAAAGAACTTAAACAGCTTCAAAAGCCTGACTGAAATGGTAGTTAAATGGTACATGAAGTGATCCTGAGTCTTTAAACTTTGAGAGAAAATGACACCATTTTAAACTTTATTTTATTTTTCGTTAGCAGGGACTGGTGTGTGTGTGGGGGGGGGGGAGGGGGGAGAGTCAGTTTGTACAGCATGGATGCTTGTCTACTGATGTCAGATATCACAGGTTTTCCTGTTGGGATTGATCTTTCCTCATTAAGAGCCTTGTTTCTAGAGCTATAGCGCTGATAGAACAGAAGGCTGGCGATATTCTGCAAGATGTTCCTCATGCATCAGCCTTGCCCTGAGTTTGTCGCCGTGCTTAGATCCGAGAGGGTCACTGCCAGGGCTTGCCTTGTTAAAATTTTTCTCATTAACATTTATCTTATTGAATAGCTCCGAAAGGCAAATTTTTTAAGCCCCAAAAGAAAAAAACTAGCAAATTTTAGAATCAGATGTGGTCTAGTTGTATATTCGTTTGAGCAGGAACTTACCGCTATGCTCCCCTAATATGAAAGAAATAATCAAAGAATATCCAAAAATACTGCAAGTAAAATCTGCATCTGAAATATATGAGGTACATGAGGGTAAATTTTCATTGTGATGGACAAAGAGTTGTGGTCACAGCCTTCATTAATAACAACATGCAGTGCTGAAAATATACCCTGTGTCTTTTACATAAGGCTCGCTACAGAATGGTGGAGCCCCCGGAGACTGGTCACTCTTGGTTTATCTCATTTTAGAGGGAATAAATTAAAGGATAACTTGTGAATTCTGGACAGAAAGTAGGAGAGCTGATGTGAATAGTCTTAAAAAAAATTGCTAAGAACTATGATAATCTGACTGAGAGGAAGGAAGTTTGTCTAGAAAGGAACGGCATTTTGTTGGGGAAGTTTAAAATGGATTCAGGGCTTATACAAATGCTGGACTGCCAACAGGAGCTTCAGCTGTGGGCCCAGGAGAGTCTGGGTAGCATAGTGTGGGCCTCCCTGCTCACAGCATAAATGTGCTTCAGCTCCGGGGCTGAAAACAGGCTGGGAATTCAATAATAGTCCTGATATATCCCCTGTCAAAAGATGTTGAAGACTTTCAACTGGCTTGAAGATGCTGCCCATCAAACAAAGCCTCACTAGAGGTGATTAAATTGAGTCCCAGTGACATAAACATCCATCCCTTGGTTGGCTAAGACAACTCTTTCCTATCCACAAGCCTTTTTGCTTTCTTTCCAACCCACGGTACCAACAGTGGTGGCAGGTAACAGGCACATTTCTGGTCACATTCAGCAGCCATCTGGCCTGGATGAAGCTAGAGATATGAGAAGAGCTGCTGCAGTTGATCCAGCAGCAAGGAGCACAGCATGTGCCACACCTCCACTGCAGCAGGAGGCTGCAATGCTGCATCAAGAAAAAGTTTTATATAGTGACACAAAGCATGAGTCCCATTGGCTTTCACCTCTGCTTCTCTTGGAGTAGAACTGGTTGGGTATTTTTTTTTTCACAAAGCCAAGCAAAATTGCCAGCAAATTGGAGGCAAAATCAATATAAAGTCAGAAATTTCATGTTTCTTTTCTTGTTTCCTGTACAGAGGTGCGTGAGAGACGGAGGGCCCTTTTGCAGCAGTTAAAAGGAATATCATAGAATTACAGAATCAAAAAGGTTGGAAAAAGACCTCCAACATCATCAAGTCCACCAGTCAACCTATCTGACATTAATGATGCTGCTTTGCTATTCCTCTTCTATCTGAACTACTAGAAGTTGAGCAGAGAAAAGGAAGGAGTAGCAGACTGTCTACAAACACAGGGATTATGTTAAACCAGGACTTTAGATGCCACCACTTAGCTCACCACACTGATCTGTCATCCCACCACCAGCCAGCAAATCCAGACAACATCCTGTAACACCTGAAATCTCCTCCCCTGCCTTCCCCCACTGTTCACACTCTCAGTGGATCACATGTTCTGGAACTCCTCTACTCTGAGCTATTTCAGACTGGGAAAAATAGGGTGTGGGCCACTTGCCCTTGGGAGAGGTTGTGTAATGCCACCTTCCCTTAAGCTACTGAACTCAAGGAGAGCTCATGTGGCTTTACTCACAGGTACTGCCCTTTATGGGACAGAGTCCTCCTCTGTACAGTTTCCTCTTACAGGCTGGGAGCACTGAATGCACATTTTAAGCAAAAAGTACTGAAAGCACATAGCCACCATGCTGAAGCTGCTGCAGAGCAGGAGGATGGCCAAGGCTGGTGCCCCACATACCCATGGGTACCCAGTCTCCCTTCCTGTCTTTCCGTGCTCTGAGAAAATTCATTCTGGCTTTCTTCACTTTCATCTGTCAGCACAGGGTAGTTCATACCAATGCTATCACAGACATACGCTGATTTTTTTGCTCAGCCAGGTTTGTCTCTCTCTTTGGACTCTGCATGAGTGCCAGCTCCTGCTCCATGGTGTGCTCCTGAGAGAAGGGAAAGCAGTGTCTCCCCAGCACAAAGTAAGACCCCTCCTCAGTGGTCTGGGAGGGTGCAAGGGAAATGAAGAGGCTCAGCACTGGGGAGCACACAGCCTTTGGAGCAGGAGGGGCAGGATGCCAGGTAAGTGGTGCTGAGGATGTGCTGACTGCCATGGGTGATTAGCAAGGTGAGCCCTCACTCCCTCATGCTTTGTGAACTGCCTGCAGGGACAGCAAGAGTCCTACAACAAATGCCTCTCAGAGATGCCTGCTGCAAGGGGAGGGAGTGTGAAGCTATTGAATAAAGTTCCTCAGTGCTGTTCTAAACTCAAGGGATGCTATCCACTGGTCTTCAGAAAACTTATCTCTTGGAAGCAAACACTTGGAATTTGCTTTGAGGTTGGAGTTTGCTGCTTCCCCCAGCTGCTTGGCTGAGTTTATCAGGCAGGAGGCAGAAGTCAGAGGACAAGTAGCTTATGTTTGATGAAAAAGACCAGAGAAAATCCAGAGAGAGCAGGAAGTCAAAGCAGTGAACTGGGGAAATGGTCACTGTTGCAGTGGTTTCACAAATAGATGTAAGGACAGCAAGATCGCTTTCATCAATGTCAGAGAAAAAGATGTTGAAGCAGTCGAGACACAATCTCATTCTCCTGAAAGTCAAAGTGAAAATTCTTACTGACTTCACAAAAACATCATCAGCCCCTAAATCATGAAGGTTTCTCTCAGGGTATGAGTTCTGTTGGTTTACATAGTCTACTCTTCAACATGGTAAAATATAGACACTAGCCTATTATTTTAACCTACTAATCTTATATTTCCTTTAAATTCTTCTTTGGGAGAGAGGAATTGACAATCACTTTTAATTGCTTTACTTATTTTAGAGATTATCACTTTAAACCTTTATCACAGAATCACAGAATTGTAGGAGTTGGAAGGGATATCTAGAGATCAAGTCCAATCTCCCTGCTAAAGCAAGTTCCCTACAGCAGGTTGCAGAGGTAGGCATACAAGCAGGTCTTCAATACCTCCAGAGAAGAAGACTCCACAGCATCTCTGGGCAGCCTGTTCCAGTGCTCCACCACACTGACAGTGAAGAAGTTCTTCCTTGCATTAGTCTCGAACTTCCTGTGTTCCAGTTTCTGTTCCTTGCCCCTTGTTCTACTGTTGATCACCACTGAAAAGAGCCCAGCCCCTAGACTTGACTCCACTTCTGACTTATTCTTTTCCTGTATTTATTCTATTTGAAACTCAGATGATATTTCATCTTATTATGACCTTTTGCAGCTATTCTTTTAGATGGGCTCAACAGCATCCTTGATTTAATTCAGTACACCTCCATGTAAAACAACAGTGTGTTGTATGTGCGTAGCTTTATTTGAAAATGATGTACACGATAATATGTTTCTGTCTGCAGACTGTATCTGATTTAGCTGACAAAAGATTGCAGCAGTCATTGTGGCCAGAAGCTATTGGAAAGCAGCCAGCATTAATAACAAAATAAACACAAAGCAGAAGCAAGTGATGACATAAAACACAAGGAGAGTGGGTTACACTTTTCTGCATGAAGTGGCATCACATTGTGCACACATTTACCTATAGGGTGAAAAGAACCCCCCAGGTTTGAACTTCTCATACCACTAAAATGGTCTGATTCAAAAGGGAGCCCCTGGGCTCAGCACAGCCTATCCTTGGAAAACAAACACCTCGCGTGGCAGTCACTTTGGGGATAACACAAGTTGTGAGGAAAGATTGATATATCCAAAAGCCACCTCGTAAATAGGATGGCTACAGAGGGAGAAGAGCCCTATCCAAGAGACACTTCATACAAAGACCAGCTATTTTGACTCTTTCGCTGCTGCCAGCCATTGCAATAACTGTTTTTAAACTTTGAAAAGCTTGATGTCTTTGGCCTTGTAGAGCCAAGAGGCATGGCTAAAGCTCAGCTCTAAAGAGATGAAAAAGTGCAGATTTGCAGAACAGTGGAAACAGGCAGAGTAGTGACCAGGCTCCCAATTTCAGTCCCACTGAGTTTTTTTCTGAGCACATTATAACATTTTCTGGAATGCTGTCGTGAGGCAGATGAGAACAAGATCCCTATCCACACAAGCTCTAGAGCTGTGTGTGACCTACTACAGCAACGTTACCACCCACTTGCACCACCGCTTTGTCAACCCCAAAGGAGGACAGAAAACCTCCAGTGGTGAGGATCTTTGCAGACTCTGAGGCTGAAGTCAGCTACACATGCAAAGTAGCACGTTCCTGTGATTTAAGTCAGCTGCAATTTCTTCAGGAATTCCACTTCCAGACTGAGGTATGAAGCTTTTTTATTATACAGACTCAGAAGATGTGCATGGTTGCACTTGGGTCTTTGTCTTCAAGGACAGGAGTACGTACATTTTGCTCAAGGTGAGAGACTATTTTTTTCATTAAGGTGGTGATACCAATTTAACCAACTGCATAGCACTGACACTCTACCACACCTGTTAGGAGAATCCTACCAAGTGACTCCAGGGCTCTCCGGGAGCCAGGAACTGGCTTTGAAAAGCTCCTCTGTGCTGGAGGACATAGCTGTTGTTTTCTCTGGGCTGCATTTGAGCCAGCTTCTCTTCATTCAGATCTTTCTCATTTCCCTGATAACTGGAGTCAGTGTCTGCTTCAAATGAGAGCTACATGCATCACCAGCATACTGTCTTTATTTATGCCTGCAGCATTTCATAGTGTCTTCTGGAGGTTTAATGATTATATGCAGCAGATGTTGACTTTGTTGGAGTTACTCATTTTGGTAGCACAGTTTGGACCTACTCCTTTACCTTAAGCAGCAATGCTTTACTGAAATAACTGTTGGAAGGTTTTGATAAGTTTTCTGAATTACAGTAACTCCCAGAATTAGGGATAGTCATTGCCCTACAAAGTTCGCAGCTGCTGGCTGCAGCAATTAAAGATGGAAGTGCAATAAATGAGGAGGTCAAGGAGACAAGAGGATACAAAAATAGGAGACAAAACAGTTCCTCGGGTAAGATAAGGGCCAGCATCAAGATCACTATCAGGACAATCTGATCATGGCCCTGTGCTTTGAAGGAAAGGAATTTTAAAGATGTGTTTGAAGAAGAGCAATAATTAGTTAGGTGTTTTTACTATGATCACATACGGCAGCATGCAAACAATACAGAACAAAATAAAACTGTTCAGTGATTAAAATGGGCACTGCTGAAAGAGGAAAGGGAAATGTGAACAGCAGAGTAGCATATTTGGTTTGCTTTTGACAGTGAAGTTGTCAATGAGTAGCCTTCAAGTATTGTTTCTCCTCTCATTATAAAGATATACAATCAAATAACGACAAATTCCTCATTTGAACCAGATACTGAATGTCATTTATCTTAAGAAAACCTTTCTTTCAGTGTTTTGCCCACTTGTTGAACCACTCTGAAATTTAAAGCGATTCCTTTACCTGAAATTCACAGATTAAGCAGCAGCAATTCTACTACTCTAATTATGTGCTTTTTTCTTCTTAGGTCTCTCTAAAAGTAGAACACATTCTCAGCTCCACCACTTTTCATCTCAGAAAAGCATCCTTCCGTCCTCCCCTTGCTGTCTCAATCATTCTGTGTCCTTCAGATAACCCAACACATTCATCATGGCATGTATCAGTGATCAGTCAAGTCAGGTGCCATAGGAACATCTCTGGAGTGTCAGATCTCACCCAGTGAACCATAGTTGCAAGTGCCATTGCTGAAGGACCTGCAGTGCTTATTCACTGGTTCACACCGAGCATGCTGAGCTGCGGCACTTCCACTGATGCCTTCTTTCCTCAGCCTCCAGTCATTCTGGGCCAAATGGGTTGGTACCAAAAATAGCGAGAAACAAAATTCTTCATGCTCTTCTCACCCATGGATACACTGTAGTTCTCTTGGAGGAAATGCAAGGCTCTCTAATGACATCAGAGCTGAAGTCAGTAGGCTTTATCATCTCATTCCTAATGAGTAATCACTTACAAGGTGTGGCTGGACCAGGAGTGTCAGAGAAAAAGTGACTCAGTTGCTCCACAATTGAGAACAATGGGAGATGGATACACTTCAGAGCATAGATTTTTCAGTTTTTAGCACATATTTCACAGTGGGGACTATCATCCTCTGGAAAATCTTATTCTGTTTATTCCTTGTGTTGTACGTCTTAAGCAGTTCTCCAATTGCTCATTCTTCTAATGACTGAAGAGATGAATAGGGAAACAGTGTGGAGGGTCTAAGGTCTGGTCTGTCACTTTGCACAACTGTACCTAGCTAGTATGGAAAAGACTAGAAATCTCAGACATACAAAGTATTTAAGGCACCCATCAGAACCCTTTTTTCTGCATTTATTGAGAAAATTGTCACAACTTCTCATTATTCCTGGAGAATGATAAAGTTAGTCCTTTATTCATTGCCCCCCAATGAGACTTTCAACAGGAAAACAGACTCTCACAAAAGCTTTCAGAAAAAAATACTATTCTGTGTATGCAAGTTCTCTGCAAAGAACAGGAGTTTTCTGGAGTGAGGATTACATCCTTGATGCTGCCTTGAAATCTCAGCCAATAATGTAACCTTATTATGTCAGCTTTGTGCAAAGACAGAGGAAAGCACTGGTCCCTTTCCCAAAGGGCCTCCGATGTGGTGTGACTAAACAAGGTGAAGACTGCGATGCAGCATTTTGTAGATCTCTTGTTTCTCCTCCAGGTTCATTGATGTCCTCACCACCACATAACCTAAGCACTTTGAGCAGGACTTTAATCCACTGCTGATGGATATATTTACATTGCAGATGGCTTATTCTTCCTCTCAGGTCTGCCTGAATTTTGGAGAGAAATGTAAAATTTGTGGTAGCTTTGAATTCCACTTGAATATTCTGGAGAAACTCTCAAGAAAGCTGGGCTTAATTCATTGACAGTGAACTGCTCTATTTTTACTTAAACAACAAAACTACCAACCTGGAGCGTATGTGGACTACATACATAAGGGCCAGTCAGTGGAGAGGCCAGAGGACATTTAAATGTTCTGTCATTAGAAGGCAAATAGCTCTTTAACCACTTTTTTCAATGTTTCCATCCATCCATCATTCATCATGAAGAAAATACAGAAATGGGGCTTGCAGTGGACACAATGTCTGGCTAAGTCCAAAGTAAATTCTCTTGACCACTTTCTGCATATTTCAGTGTTCTGTCCCTTATATTCTGTTTGTCCGTGTATTCCCTTCCCTTCTCTTACAGAAAGGCCAGCAAGAGCCCAGCCAGGGAGTTGCTTCCCTCCTCGATCCCCTTATCCTGGAAGAAGTTCTAGGTCAAGGAAGGAGTGTCTTCACCCTCTCTTTCTGCAGCTGTTTGTGTTCCTGGTAGAGAGAGACCCAGTCTCCCCTGATATGAAAGGGAGATGTCAATCTCCATTGCTTTACAAGACAGAGGCTAACATGGCAAGGGTATCATAAAAGCAGATGGTGAGAAACTGCTGAAGGCAAAAGGCCTTATTATAAGCAAATGCAGTCCATACACCTCTTTCACTCTCAGTCCCCTTTATTCCCACTTTTGCCAAAGTATGTATTGCTTTTCACATCAGCTGCTTCACAAAACTAATATGGTTGCTTCTCTGACTTACCACCATGCTCCCCACTCTCATCCATCCTGACACCTCTGAATTGTGCTGCACATTCAACTAATGCATTTACACTGGGATTTTGTGTGTGTATTTGCTTACTGCATTTTGGGTGGAGTTGTTTTTTTGCTTTTGTTGTTATTATTTCATTTTGTTCTTCCTTCTTTGGTTGTTTGTTTGCTTGCTTTCTTTAAAGCGGTGATGAGCTGGAGTGGAAAGATCAATTATTCCTTTAGTCAAGGTTCTTATCCAAGGGTTCATTTAACCTGGTTTGAATGCGTTGCTGACTCAGAGGAATTATGCTGGAAGATAGCCAAAGCTCGAAGAGAAAGTTAAGACACAATGAAGTTAATAGGCTCTCATTGGCTGCTTTTGTTAGACCTACCCTTAAAAACAAAAACAAACGCACATGCAAGTCTGATTTCCTGTGTGGTAAGCTGAGTGCTTTACAGGGACTTCCATTATGTCATGATTCATTATTTCCTCCTCTCAGTCTAAATGGAGCCTGAAAGTAGAATTAATAGCAATAGGACCTTCATTAAAAGGGCTCTTCTGAAAAGGAGAGGATTGTGTCTTCCATGGGAGGGTTCTCAATTTAGCACTCTTTATTTATTTATGGAGTACTGTTCCTGCACACAGCACTTTAACACATCTCCCTTTTGACAAAGTCTGATAAAAATAGAGAGAATATAGTCCAGTCATAATTAAGTAGAATTTTTTTAGAAACAGTAAGCAATAAAGTAGGTGAAGTTTATGTTTCTACAGGCTTTTAAAGCGGTTCTGTTAACTGAGAAGTAGACCCCTGCTATAAACGATACACGGAGCTCAAAATTATTCAGAGAGCTTTACCTTCTCTATTAAATTCTTATTGTCATAGGGAATGAGACATGATCTCTGCATCTGGGAGGGTTACAGTCTTTGTGTAATAACATTTAGGCCTTGCCTTGTAAGTCAGAGATACTACACTCCCTATCAGTGCTCTAGACCATATGGAGCACTGTCTGGGAACGATTCATACCCAGTTCTGCTTCCACTTAGGGCTCACACCCTAGGGTAGAAGCTTCATCTGATCAGCAAGATTGCCAGTGGCTTCCAGTTGGGGAATTCTGCAGGCAGAAGTGGGGGCTATGCCTGAAGTCAACAGGACATGCCACTGCAATGGTGGAGGTGTCCTTTGTTTTCCCCTGCAGGCGGTCAACAATAAGTCTGTTGATTTGGATGGTCTGTGTGCTGCACAAACCCAAGTGCTCTGCCTCCAGTTAACTTCTTGCCACTTACAGAGGATAAGTGCTACTAAGTGCATTGGTTTAAACAGTCCGTCTTGGAAGAGTCCCTGTCTGTCTTTTAACACCACAGAATCAGGATTTCCCATTTCTACGCAGCAGTCTCCCTAAAACATTTGCAAACTTTCCCCTACTCTTTAAAAAGAGTAGCTCGCCATTTAATCACGTCGCATTTTTCCTCACTGTTTTATGTCTTGGTCAAGCCCACGTTACGAAGCACGACTGGCTTAGTATGGTAAACAAAGCAAGGTTTGGTGGCTTTTGTCCCTCCAGTCTTCAGCCTACCTTTCAGCCCCACTCTAGCAGTTGTGGGTGAACTAAAGGATACAGATTATCTTGCAAGACATTTGGCCAGCACTGCTTTCTTTTGGAAAATTAGTTGTGCTTGTTGGATGTGCCAGTGCTCCAGGACCCATCTCTACAAGGAAATCTTTTAATTACCTCTTCCCCCCAAATGACAGCTTTCACCACTGGAGTTGAGTTCTTGGACATTAGCAATTGAATAGGAAGCCTTCGTACTGTATATCATTTTAATCTTTCATGTTTAAGTAAGCCAGATGGCTTATTATTACAAGCTCTGTTTCAAAAAGGCACAAACTTTCTATCAGAGGATTTGTAAGATGATAGTAAAAAAGGGAGATTTTGCATCACACAAAATAGCCTGAATTTTAATTGCACATCATAGTTTGGCAGCAATTTTCCCGTAATTACCATTCCTGCTAAATGAATAGGTGGATTAAATGGATAACTAAAATGGCATTGAAACTTCCTAGAATGGAGGTTTATCCTCTAATGTATGGAATAGCTAAGTAAAGTTGTCAGTTGCTTGGGTGTAATTCACGCAGTTTTAACGTTTCTCCTCAGCAGAGGATCTGCTTTACTAGCAGTAAAACCTTGGCTGTTATTGGTGGGGCTTTTTGCTAGTGGTGCTTTATCCCAGCATTTCAGATATGTCAGATGTCATTTAGAGTGTTTCACACAGAAGCTTTTGATCGATGAAGTTGAAAAATAAAAGATGCTTTCATTTGGGTCTTGGCTGAGTTCCTTCCACACACGTAAGAATATTGTTCCTGTTCTTCCTCCTGGGGGTGTAATCCCACAGTCATTTATCCTTGTAACACATCTCTTGTACACAGTCATGTACGTAGTCACGAAAAAGCCAAAAAGGACAGCTTAGATGAGTTATGCTCCTCCCGCGCCTGAGTAATGGTAACACGGAAGCTCGTGGAATTTAAACACATGCAGAAACATTGCTGCCACAGCAAGTGAGGAGCAATTAAATAATTATTGAGACCATTGGGATGACAGAATATATTCTTGCACAAATGCATGTGGATTTTTTTTAAAGCCATATGCATTGAAGAAACAAAACACAGCCTAAAATGTGAATTCATGGATCACACTAAATCTATTGGTCCTAACCAAATATCATGTGATGAATAATAAAAGCTGCTATTATTTGGCTGATCTAACCTCTCTGTAACAACGGCTGTGATCTATCCTGCTTCCTTTGAATTCAAGGACAAAATTCTCTGGGCTTGCTCTCTCTTATACAAGACCGGCGTTGTGCCATTCAGCAATGCTTAGATGCCCTAAGGTCTGTTTAAGTATTATTTACATCTTCTGTATGGCTTCGTGCCACTGCCAAAGTGGGGTAAAGGGCATTACTTGTCAAACAGAATCAGGCCATCTGACAGAAAGGCTGTCATTGGCTGTCACTGAATTTGTGATACACAATATGTAGAGCCAGGTATGACAGCATTATTGAGCTGTCGGTCTGAGGCATTAAGTTCTTCTTTCGCTGAGAAGATGTGACAGAGCAGATACATTTGCACAAATGAAGTTTGTATCTTAATCATGACATCCTGTAGTTAGTTGGGTGGAATTCATGCAGCTTAATTTCATCTATTAAGATGCTCAGCTAAATCAGCTGCGTGGACACTCACTGGAGTCAGCAAAGGGATTCATTGGCTGTAGACATCATTTTTAGGATGGGATGAGTTGTCCTGGAGTGGACACTGAGCGTAGAGGCTGCCTAGGTGACTGCCTCAGACTGAATTCCTATGCCTCAGGTAGCCTAAGCAAGGAGGAAACTCAGATATCCTTCATATAAGGTGGAGATTTTAGATCTCCAGAGGAGATGGAGTTTTGTACTTCCCCTGTGACTAAATAAAACCAATTCATTAAGAAATTCATATACTTCTTTCTGCTGAAAGTCAGCAAAAAGGGTAATCATCCCTCATTTTCTGCAAAATAATAGACATATTACTTGTGCTATCTGAGCAGCTGCCACTCAGCATCGCTGTTTCACTTGAGGGAAAGGGGAATTTAGTAAGAAACAACAGGCACAACTGAAATGCTTTCCTGGGAGAGCAAAGATTTTAGCAGGACTTCCTAAAGACTCAGGATTGCTTGCCAATTTGGCAGATCAGGAGACAGCAGCCTTGAAGCCATCGCATTTCACTCAGTGTCACACATCATATCCAACGTTAACAAATTGCCTGAGCCACTGATCTGATTGTAGTTTAGCAGCTCAGGTTGTAGCTTTCTAAGGATTCATTCTGCTTGAAAAAATAGTTGATCACAGAAGTGTCTCAAACAGTCAAAAGCTTAACGTAAATATTAGCAAGCCGTCTGAAAAGTGAAAGGAAAATCTTTTCTGAACGTGTTTGAAATTACGTAGTTAATACTCTCAGCTGCCCAAGCCTTATTGTCTTAAGAGGTTTAAGTGGTCCTGAAGTCTATTATCCGCATTAACAAAGAGTTTGTATCGTTCCTGGAGGCAGTGCTTCCCCGTGTGGTATGGCACTGTAAAGTGAAGCCGTCACTGCACCTCTGGGAACGACGACACTATCACAGATTTCAGCTCCTGCTCTCTGCTATTCCCAGACAGAAGCACCGGGTTTAACACAATCGTGTCATTGAAGAGGCAAAGCTCTCTTCAGATAACAAATCTGGGAGCTGCTGCTATCTAGCATTGGCACGAAACAAAAAGCGGTGCCGCACATCAGCTGCTGCATCGCAGCCTTGCTGCCCTCCGTGCTGCCCAGTGCCGCACACACCTGGGCTGCTGCTCTCATGAGGAGGATGGGGGTATTATTTTCTGTAGTCTTCCCTTCAGAAAGCATTAGAGATCTCTTGCAAAAAGACTGATCAGTGGATCCACGGATGCACTGCATTGCTTGCAGGACCAGGGCTTGAGTCTGCGTATGCTTTTTGGGCCATTTGGAAACTGATGTACTTAATGAGAGGAATTCCTCGGCTCTGGTGCAGCTATGCCAGAAGTAACCCTTATATGTGGTTATGCTGGTGAAAATTCAATCTGTTCTTCAAAGGAGCAGAAAATTAGAATTTGAGCTTTTTAGGCACTATAAATATATATAAATATATATATACCTGAGCATTCACACTTGCTTGAAAATGCCTATTAAAATAGTTCCGTTCCAACCAACTAAGCATTCCCCTGCCGTATTTGCAGTCCAAGAATCCATCTGTCCAAGCGTTTTAAGCTGGCAGCCATCACGAGGCTCTCCGAGTGCCATCCACACAAAATCTATAGCAATTGTAGCCCTCTGTCAGTGCCTGGGGACTGGGAAGTGAAATTAACTGGTGGTGACCAGAAAGAAAATGAAGTTCACCAACCTGTAATATTTTCATCGTCCAATTAGAAAGAAATGAAATCACAAATGTGTGGCACGTGGTGAGAAAGAACCAAATCTGATTTCTTTTTAATTATTTCACTGCTAATAATCTAAGATACTGAAAGTGGTCTAGGTGAAGGAACTTGAGAAACTTAATTTCTTTACAGAACATGCGTTTTCTTTAGCAAAAAGTGGTGTGGCCTAGGTCGTGAAGGGACAAGGTAAATAAATCTCTGCAAGGCGCGTTGCTGAAGTTACTTTTTCAGCAACCAACGTTTGTGGAAATCCCACAGCAAGCCCCATCTGTCTTGATAATGCGGAGTATCTACAGCTGAAAGCAGTTTAACAACTGCAAAACAACTGGTTGCTGAAGGAAAGGAAAAAAAGGTAATAAAAATAAAGGAGGCTTTAGGGAACAGAAATCATTTTCAAACATTGTAATAGTTAAACCATTTTAACCTTACATCCATTACTCGCAAACAAATGTGACATTATGAATCAACTGCAGTTATGTTGTTAATAGACTTTATTAATAGCAAGGAAAAATAATATACAGAGTATCCTCAATGGATGTATAACTACCCTCTCAAATGGAGTTTCCTGATATTTCAAATGAATGGTGGGGTTTATTTTGGCAGCAGCATCACATAACTAATGTTTCATATTACACGCAAAAATGATTTCGGTGCCATTCTTGAAATGAAATGTTTCATTTCAATAAAAGCTTGTAATTGTAACTTTTAAATGCTATCATTAATAGCGAAAAGAAAGTTCTCCCAGCAACATTAAAGAGTGAACTTCCCTGCTCTTTCCTCTATTACAGCCAATGTCTTTTTATTGTCTGTTTTCATCTCCATTTTACTTTATCTGCCAAACTACTTTGCATTTCAAGACATTTCCACTCACCTTGAGTTCTTGGTTCAAAAAGAAACAATAAAGTTTAATCTTTTCACTTGACAATGATGTATGGGTCTGCTGAAAAACACTTTTCAGGTATTATCATTAAAAAGTCTCCCATTTTTTTGTTTCTCTCCAGCTCCCGGTACAGAGGGAAATACAAGATGTCACCCACGCGAGGGCTTCTATCAAAGCACCCAATAATACCACTTAATTAGAAACCAAAGCCTGCTAATGTTCTTTCTGAGAGCTCCTCAGAAAAGTCTTCCCCTAGCTTTAGCCGTTCCTCTTCAGCTAAACATCATCTAATGACTTTATTAGTGATTTCAAAGGCTCGCGAGGGCTACCACTCCGCTCTTTTCTTTCCAGATTATATCTTGCTGGTCAGGGAATTTGCTGAGCTCTACCATCCAGCAACTGGTTCGAATTAGGATTTTTTCCCCCTCTTGTGCAGTTAGCTACTTATTAGCATTTGTCAAAACAAAGGGAAAATGCAGCCTCTGAATGTTTAATATTGTTCAGCGTTCTCTGAGAAACGCCGTCAGACAATGAAAATACAGCAATTGTTCCCCGCACTGGAACGCATGGCCCTACCGAAACCCCGCCGGGCTTACCGGGAGTAAATGCCCTTAACTCAATCAGGCTGATCACATAACTGCGCCGGAGTTATTTAACTTTTTTTTTGGTATTTTTATAAAAGCCTCGGAAAGAATTTTTAAAATGCGCGATTCGTTATGCAGGAGCCATTCAGGAGCCCGCCAGCCAATGCAAACAGACTGCCTCACCAAATAAATGAAAACTGCCTGCCTGATAATAAAAAGGTTTGGGTGGTATTCGTTTGGCTTTTTTTTGTCTGAAAACTAGTGCTTAAATATATAACGTTACCAATTCTATTTCCAGGTATTTACCAAATCTGGGGGCATCTGTTAACAAGGGGGAAAATGCCTTTTTCACTGCTGGCTCTCAAATTTACGTCCAGCTACGCCGAGCTAAAATACTCAAAGGATGGGAGCTTCCTTTCCAAAGTGGATTAATTTCCTGAAGAACGTAAAGCTGATTGCGCTCGTTCGGCTGCTTATGCTGAAAGCTGCTGTTTTATCCCAAATAGAGAGGTGTAATGGGATGCTGGGAGAGAAGGAGGCACTGTGGAAGAAGCCATGTTAATTACATTAAGAAGCAGATTTTGCTCATACAGCCCCTCGAGTATAAGCCGTGAATTTATCATTTCAGCTGAATGGTACATTCCATTCCACACAAAGCTGGAGCTGAACTCCCTCTCTCTCACTCATTCACTATTCAGAAACACTTAAGAAATTATTACCACATGTCCAGGAGTCACTCATGATGATGACCACTAATGCCATTCCTCTTGTTACAGTATTAACTCAAAATATACCACTGTTGTCTTTGATTAGCACGAGCAAAGCTAAGAACAAAGACATACCACTGACATAATGACAGTTTTATGGCTCCCGTCTGAAAAAAACTCTGCTCATTAGCATTCAAAATATAAAACACTCTCTTCAATACTTCAGTGCAAAACGACGTAATCTTCTTTTTGCCGAGAAACCTCAAAACCACTGGCAAGTTACTTATTTCCTGCAACACACATCTGGGGGACCTGCTAAATGTGGAAAGGAAAACATCAGGTAAGCTGGGCCAAACAAATATTCCTCTGCAGTCCCTTCCTGCAGCCATGGGACAAATCCTTCCTCTGGCCCAGTCCCCATAGCAGCCATCCCAGGGACACTCCAGCAGAAAAGTGTCTGCAGGTGTGGCAGGAACCGGCCCTCTCTGAGCTCTCAAGCCCTCATGCAGGCAGAAGGGCCCGACATGCGGTACAAAACAGCACACATGAAGTTAACTTCAGTGGTGCCTTCCCCTCCTCCCCTACCTCTGGAAGAAGCCTGACAGATTTCCCAGTGGGTCCCTCTGAAGTCCAAATCAATAACCTATTTATAAAATGTTTCCTCTAAGCATGACAGAAGCAGCTATTTATTTGCTCTTCAGTGTTTAAGCTAATGAGGTACGAGCACATCTGCAATAACTAAAAATAACACGCACCTCATTGATATTAATGAACTGACTGGACTCCCATCCAGAGATGCTCCGTTCCCTCTTTATTCCTTTGCTCGGGGAGGAGATGGACCAGAGGGGTGGGGAGCTCAGGTTACAGAGCTGAGGGCCCGCAGCCAAGCGCGCTCCATCTCTGGTCCCCAGATGTTGCTATCCAGGGAGACCTATCTCCTCGCTGCCACACGCAGACATCTCCCACAGTTGTCCTAGGGAGCTAACTCGCATGCAACAGCAACATTCAGGGAGGGGGGGGAGGGCTGGAGCCTGCTAGTGAAAACATCCGTGCGAATGTAGCACCATCGATCTTCAGTGCCACAGTGGTTCATCACATAGCCCACATAGGGTTGCGAGGATCAAAACAAACACATTGAGTAGCATGTAGAAATAAACAGAAAGAGAGGGCAGCCACCAGCAAGGAGGTTTTCCATGTTCCCCACAGTTCATGCCAACAAGAAGTAAGCCACATTTTACACTTGCCTGGGCTCCCAGATTGAAGACGTACCGCATGCAAAACCTCTGCAAGGGAAATTGCCTGACACTCAGATAAGGCAGCAGCACACATGGCCTCTCCTGCCAGTCCCACCAGCAAGGCAATTTGCTGCCACCAGATCACTCCTGTTGATGAAGTAAGCCAGAATCTCTTCATGTCTTGTGTGCTCTGCTTTCACGTGAAGGAAGCCAAACCTCCTCTCTGGATGAGCTTGTAGGGGTGAGATGCTGGGAGACAGCTGGCGAGGCGGCCTGGCAGCACTGGTAGCGGTTGTGTGAGCACATGGTGCCGGAGCCCCAGGCCATGAGACGCAAAGCACAGAACCCCAGCTTCCTCCAGCAGATAGATCTCCCTTAGGTCTTGCCACAAGACCAAACAGAGCAAGGCTTCCCAAAATGCTTTCAGCACTGTGGTGGCCTCAGCCTCCCTTTGCAGCAGGGCCCTCCATGGGCAGCTCAAGTCAGCCCCAGGGTGCAAGTGAGAGGCACTCACAGGGAAGCAGGAAAACGCTGTCATTCCCCAGGGCATCGGGCAAGCAGGCAGCATCATGCCAGCCCACACGGTAGGAAGGTGCCCCTGCCCTACAGGCAGCATCCTGGTCTCAGTAGGCCAGGTGTTGTTCTGACAGCCAGGCTGCCCACAGCCTTCAGCTCTACTTTTCAGTACAGCAAGGGTGAGTTCCACTCAGGCATGTTTCTGTGAGGGTTTTTAAAATTACATTCTGCTTATGAATAAAACCAGGGAGGAATCCACAGTCAGAGGAATCAATAATCTAATTAGTAATTAGTGCTAATTAGAGATTTATTAGTTCAAGCTACTCATAAATGTTCAAGTAATGCAAAGCCACTCATGAGAATACCAATGCAGCATTTAGTTAAAATAAAATACCATGTGTACTGCTCCCCAGGATTTGAGCTTTCATTACCACAGGCTCCAATCTTTCTTCCAAACAGAAAAGACACTAATGAATGGTATACAGATTGTGTGTGAGAAGAACATCAGTTTTTATTCAGCAAGATGAGAGAGACTTAAACCAGAATTAAAGATAAATTACATGTGAGGGATCAAGTTTTGCTCTCATTTACACTGATGTAAATCTGGAGTTGCTCTGTTAACTTCAGTTGTGTTGATTTCAGTGATTGCGTATTTATATTAATGATACCGAGCAAATACTAAAAGCAGTGGGGGAAAAAAAAGACCAGCATTTCTTCCTTAGCAGACTCATCTGCAGCCTGGGATTTTAGAGAGATCAATTACTGAAAATTTGTAGTTGAAATGTTTGCATATGTCAGTTGTAATGAGTCCAAGAACCGGGTTTCAAATGCACAGAGCCACTTACAGTGTTCCAGTACAGTGTACAAATATATCATTTGTAAAATTTGCCCAGTTTTGCTAGAAAATGGTATAATTTGAGACACCCAGACTCATCCATACCTGCTATTATTGGAGTGTATATGGAGGCAGTGATGTTGATTCCTTGAAAGACAATCCCTGAGAAAACACCATCACAAAAAAAAAAAAGACAAATAAAGGAAATGTGGATAGAAATGAGAATCTGAAAATAAATCAGTATCCAAAAAAAACCCAGCTGAGCTGAAACAAAAGTAAAACCAGGAAGATAAAGCTTGAGAAGTCAAACCAGTGAAGACTTCCATCATATCAAGAAGTTCAAAATTAATGCTAGTACACAGAGGGATGCTGTTGACACTGAATGAGACTCTGGATGTGCAGACCTGGAAGGGCCAACACCAAGACTTTGGTTGCCATTTCCCAACTCCAGCAAAGATGCAATGTAAAACAGCTTTGGGATCGCTCTAGATGGTACCAGGAAGCTGCAGCGCTAATGAGCCACTCACTGGCATGAGAATCCATCAACTTGTCCGTGACCTCCCCTAACACCCTGTGTGCCAGCAGGCAAGAGAGTTAGGACTCACCAATTGCAGTTCTTGCACGCATGCTTTCCACGTGGTTCTAATTCTCCCAGGGAGGCACTAGTTCAAATACTGATGCTGGCAGTTGAGGCAGAGGCTGGGCTACCTGCTGTGCTCTTAGCTGCCTGGAGAATTCACACAGATCTGTACACGAACACTGGGAAACAATAGCTCCAGTGTCTTGCAAACCCACTTCTCGTCAAGTTTCAGCAATGCAGATCATCACTAATTGGAAGCCCTCTGCCAAAGACAGCAGTGCTACTGGGATCATATTTTGAGAGGAAGTTAATGATCCTCCATGCCATGATGCTGCTGAAAATAAAGCGGAAAAGCAGACCCACAGTCATCAGACTGCATCAGACACAGGTCTGGGAACCCCACAAGTCCCCCAGGCACTTCCCTAGAAGCCAGCAGCCAGCACCTGCATCTCCAGTCCCACAGCCAGCAGGCAGAACAGAGCAACCCCCAACATGCTCTCTATCTCCTCTGAGGCAGTGGAGAAACCCTCAAAGGCCAGATGCAATCCCCAGGACACAAGGATACCCCAGGTTTTTGCTGAGTGCCTGAATACCTAACAATAAAGATAGGCAGCTTACGGAATGGCCAGCATGAGATTTCCATGTGAGTAAAGTGGCTAGATGCTTTAGAAATCCCCACTAGATCTGCCTCCTGAGGCTAGGAGATAGCTTTAAAACCCTCTCCCATGTGAGTAACAGCTGTGCACGAAACATCAGCAAATGTTCTGGGGCTCATCCACCGTGGGCAAAGCTCACTTTGGAAATCATTTAAGCTGGTGTCCTTATGAACACTCAGAGGGAGTAAATCTGTTGCTACTAATATTCCAGCTTGCAGCTCTGCTTAGTTCATTAATTGTGACACAGAACTGTGCACAAGATTCAGGATGTATAGCTTTTAGCAATCTGCTTTTTTATGCTCTGATCTACTCTTCTGCTTAGATACCACAGCAATGGGCTACTTAAATAGAATAGCTAGAATTCTTTGTTCTCTTGAATCCCTTCTCCATATATAATGCAATTAAGTGTGTTGTTAAGGCAGTCCAGATGGGCACTGTGTTATCCTCTGATATACCCGAATATCAAAATGTTAATGATTGTATAATGTTTCATTTAGATTGTTTTTCCCCCAATTTCCTACTAACAGCAGCTTTTGAAGTTAAAAAGACCAAAAGGGGGAAGAAAAAGAAATCTTACCTACAGAAGTTACAGTTATATGAAGAATGTGATCAAAATACAATCAAGCAAATAGAAGCTCAGCTGATATCTGCCTCCTTTTCTGGCCAGTCCACAGGAGACATGAGCTTTACTGTTCCCAGGTCCATGGGCAAGAATATTGCCTGAAGCTGTGGAGGGTTTTGACTTCTAACAGAGGAGAATACTCATTAGGCAAATGTTGGCTGGACTCAATGCCTTCTTCTTTGTATTCATGTACCTGAAGAAGGAATTTGGCATCCTATATCTAACTAGATGAAAATTGCACGTTTACCAAAAGCTCATTTTATTCACATGTGAACCTCTGAGTACTTGATATCTTTGTGAATTTTAATTATTTTTATTATGGAAGTGAGGTCTGCTTTGTGGTAGGAGACTGTTCTTGCCGTACAAACCAAATATTTCAGACAGGAAGAATCACTGAATGATGGCTGAACTACAATTAGGGTCTGACTCTGTGTTGAAGTTCAACATTGTTGAAACTGAAGTTCAATTTCCTCTTTCTCCCAGTGTTTGAACAACTCACTTTGGATGTGATTCAGCCCAAACACCCAAGTTTAGCAATTCAGCTCCCATTAAAGCAGGCATCCTTTTTCGATCAGCCGAGTAGTACAGCAGGCTACACTACCAGAACCGATGGGAGATCCATCAGACAATTCCCAGGCCAGAGAAATGTACACACCAGCTAGAACAAGCACACCACAGTGTCACGCTGCCTGGGAGCCACAGCCACCCTCTGGTGCACCTACCAAAGTCTGTGGAGCATACTTGAAGTAGGTAATTCGAAGCAGGAACCTGATTTAAGTGGGCTGAATCACCCCCTGGAGGACCCTAGCTCTGCGCAATGCATTTACAGAGAGACAGATAAGCCAGATCCCTCAAATTAGATGGTGACAATACCACCTGAAGGACAGATTTCTCATTTCTATACTGTCAGTACTGCCAGTGCTGTCACTGACCTACAGGAAATGCAGAATTCCTGACTTCACTGCTTTTACCTTAAGTATTTATTGTTCACTGACTTACCTCATTAACGAACATAAAAATCAGCCCCACAAAAGCTTTCCTTGGCTGACTGAATGCCAGGCAACTGCAGAAGGAAGCAGAAGATTGCTTGATCACCCCTGAAAGAGAAGGGGCTGTGCTCCCAGACCCCAGCCCATCCCTCTAGCTCTGGGCTTCACTTCAGTCATAGCTGTTGCAAGGAGAAGATGAAGCAAGCCTGACTCCACTTCTCCCCATCAGCCTCCTTCTTGCCCTGAGATACTGGGGAGGCCATGGAAAGAACCAGGTGGCGGCTCTGCCGGGAGCCCTGCATCCCACCCATCCCATACATTTGGCTCTGCAGCCGTAGTACCCAGGCAGCTTGCCCCTGTGGATGCCGTTAGCCCAGCTTGATCCCAATCCCAGCTCCTAAACCACCCCCCAGTGGTTTTCATATGTAGAAAATACTCAGCATGTGGCATGCTTATCTGTCTGTCTGTCCGTCTCGCCACTGCAGTGCTGCAGAGCCCTGCCAGCTTGCCCAGCTGCTTTCGCTCTCTTTCTCTTCTTTGGCTCCCTGCAACCAGGCCAATGCAAATCTGTTGCCAGCACCAGTGGCATCTCTGAACATCGAGCAAGCTCTTTTGTTCAGCCTCTTTTCTCATCTGGAGTTTTTAACGATAACGCGCAGACATGCTAACAACAAGACCTGCGAGTGGGAGGCTGGCATGCATATTAAAACTCCTGCAGAAAAGTGCCTGATGTGCAAGTTCACTTGGCACTTTTTCTGTTAAATTACCAAGTTGTTTGACCTCTTTCTTCTTTCTCCCACCCAACCCCCATTTTCCAAATACCCAAAGCAATTAGAGCACATTAGAGATTAAATCACTTGTTAAATTTCAGTTTTTAAGTCAAAGCCAATTCCTAACTGTCGCAAGCAAAAAAGCACCTTAATTGCAGTAAAGCTTAGGGCACTTCGCTGGTCCGAGCTGCCAGATTTCAAGAGGATTATTGCTATTATAACACGGCAGCAGTACGGCGAGGCAAGACACCGCTAACTTCCCGAGTGGGATGTGAAAAAAAAAATGGATTTTTCCAACAGTTGAAATAGAGAATATGATGCTATACTACATTTATAATGATTGGTAAATCAAACTACGCGTTTAACTCTCTGAGTAGATTTCAGGTGGGCACAGAAATTCACTTCTGGTTATTCTCCTCTTCCCTCCAAATGAATTAACAGCCTGAGGGGAAATCCTCTACCTGTCTGACACTAATGCAGACTTTCCTAACTAATACTTTTCACCTATGACAGTCACAGGTCAATCCCGATGCTTGGCACCTGGGACAGAGTCGGCCCGTATTTTCAGCGTGAGAGAACAAATAGTGCTGCTGCTGCCATGGCCCCTTATGGTGCGTGGGGCTCTGCTCTCGGGGTGCTCACAGGGGGAAGCAATGACCAAGGGCTGCCCACCTGCCCCGCTGAGTGATGGCGGTGAGCCCCAGCCCCAGCCGGAGCCAAGTCTCAGGTGAATTTTAATCCTTCATTATTCAGGACATACTGTTTTTTCCCTTTCCCTCTAAAATGACAGTCATGCTGTTAAGCATAATAATTGTTCATGAGTGAGCACTGCTTTTTGTCCCTCTTGATTTTGCCTCTAAGGCAGGCTTCTTACTCAGCAGAGGTCAGGGGTCGCCTGCTAAATCATGCATACCCACAATCCCCTGTGAATTATGCAGTTGACAAACTGCCGCTAATGATTAGTACAACCTGCATTAAAACCCTGGCACTAAATTGATATTACTTGAGTGATGGATTACACCTCTAATGAGCGGATTATTGCCACAAGTGACCTTGTCGGCTGAAAGAGTGTTTCAATATAACTAACATCTCTCCCATTCTCGTGGCACAGCAGTTCTAAAAAAATATTCTCTCTCCTTTTTGATATTTTTTTTCCCTCCAATGTTGCTTTCTAGTCTCTCAAACGAGGGGATAATCTATAAACAACACCTCTAATGAGATTAGTCATTAGGCTGTACCCCAATTAACATAGCCTCATGCCTCTGAAATAGCCGGTGCTCAGAAAAATAATTCTGTTCTGATGGAAATTGTTGGTTTGCTTTGCTCCCTCTTCCTCAGCACACCAAGTTCCCCCCCACCCCGGCACCTTGCTTTTCTGCTGGGGGCTCACCTGGACTTCAGGTACAGGTGGACTTGTTGCCATTTTGTGAAGAAGGGATGAAACAATGGCGGCGAACTTGAGTGCTCTTTCAGAGAAAGTCCCCCCTGTTTGTTGGACATATAGGACAGAGGTGTTCAGAGCACCCTCCTCACAAAGCACTCAGCCTGCTCCTTGGGATCAGGCAGCGCGTTGGTGTTTGTGAGGCACTGTCAGAAGGGCCTGGGCTCACTGCACCTGAGTGGTGCTAATTCACCAGGAGGGAGGAAGAGCCTGTGCTAAGTGCTTCCCCAACCAACAACAGCTTCCCACCAAGGGGCTGCGCCCAGCCAAGGCCACGGACTGTCTGTGCAGCTAATGGACCCCTGGCGGAGCCTCCTCACGCCTTTGTCTGCACACAGCCAGTGGTACATTCACAGCTGCCTGTCACACCACACAAGTGCAGATGAGGCTGGGGGGGACCCCGCATTGATGGAATTAATTGAGCATAAGCCATGCTGACTGGCGGGGAAAATCACATGAGAGAAACAAAACACACGTGCCTCGCTGGCTATGTGTGCTAACAAAGGACGAGCAGCTACAAACAAATAAAAATCGTGGCAGAGGATGTCGGCACGAGCTCTTTATCATCAGTGGCATCTCACTCCCAGAGGGACCCTCATGCCCCTCCAATGCAGGGCTCATTCCCCTAGTCAGCAGTGCTGTGCAGGGGAAACCCAGCTGAAATAAATTCACTATTAAAGTCCTGCGACAACCTTGGGCAGGGTCAGCTTCAATCCCCTGGCCCACCTTGTTTCTCTCAAACCACAGGTCTGCCTTCCCCACTACTCCCCTGCACACCATCCAATGCGTTTGATGTTCTGCAAAATGAGGGAAAGCCCTAGCACTACGGCTGTAATGAGAGCGTGTTCTGGGGATGCCCAGTAATTAATTAATCCTGGGAGGCCCCCACTCTCCTGCACCCTGAGCTGCAGGGATGGGGCAGGGATGGAGGGGACAGATGGTGGTGCACCATGGGCAATGCTTTGAACACCTCTGCCCATCCCAGACCCTGCTGGACCCCGTCCTTCTCCTGTTGATGGATGTGGGAGAGGAGAAGTGCCCTCAGTTTGCACTGAGACATTGCAATGAACATTGGGACTGGGCAGATCACCCCATGCACATAGCAGCTGGCCCCAAAATAGCTGAGGCAGCAGGAGCCAGAGGCACCTAGTGAGCTTCCTTTGCCTCATGTCTGTGGGTGTTCATGTTACAGACAAGAGCAGCATTCACCTGGTGCAGAGCCCTCTGCTTTTTTTTTAATATTCCCAGCTTCTGGGTATGTCTTGGGACAGGTTTACTGAAAGAGAAAATAAAAAGTCACAGTTTGAACCTGACACACACGTTTATCCTAATATTGCCAGTTGGCAGGGAAAAAGGAGTGAGAAGGGGGAAAAGGATATTAAAAATATCTCTAGCAAAGAAATTGTATGATGCCTAACGTTATTTCCTGCTACTCACAGGATATGCTAACAAAGCTACAGAGGAATATCCTGTCACCCTTTCTGCAGTGACCATGGCATTTGCTATGTGAAGACCAAATGAAAGCAGAGAGTGATATTACCTTGGCATCCAAGCCATCGAGCATGACATGTCTGTCACATGCATCGGACACCTAATGCATGGCCAGTGATGGGAGAGGCGATGCAGATGGCTCTGTAGCGATCCAAGAAAATGCAGGACCAGTGTTTCACAAAATCACAGAATCAGAGAATGGCTTGGGTTGGAAAGGACCTCAGAGATCAATGAGCTCCAACCCCATGCCATGAGGAGGGCTGCCGTCCACCAGCTCAGGCTGCCCAGGGCCCCATCCAACCTGGCCTTGAGCGCCTCCAGGCATGGGGCACCCACAGCTTCTCTGGGCAGCCTGTGCCAGCGCCTCACCACCTGTTTCCTCAGGAGGCCTTGGGAGAGCCCCCACCTCCCACCTCCATGACCTGTCCTGCTACTCATGCAACATGTGCCGGGTCAAACTGCTTCTCACTCTGCTGAGCTGTTCCTCATCTCTCCACCTGCAGAATAAGCCTGGACCATTCATGAAGGCAGACCTAAAAATTTCCAGCTTCCGAGGCTGAAATGCCATTTTGGACAATGCTGACAAGAAAATTCACACTCTTTCCCAGTGTATATGAGAACTATATTCTCAGTTTCTCTCTCTCTGCTGCCTGGTGTGAAGTCTGAATGCATTCCAAAATTATAAAGAAAACATATACAGACATATTTTTTCTTCTTCTCTCCAGCTCTTTTCCATTCAGAGTCAGCAGGGAATGGACTTTGTTTGTACTTATTTATAATTGCGGTACATTGAGGAATGTTCAGTCAAAGAGATGTGTTTCACATCTTGCCTCAGAAGTTCATGCCTATTTTGATCTTTTCCAAGCACAGTATCAGATACGTCTCTGCTTTCTTAGAAAGTTTTGTATCCTGCACATGCAAGCTCTGTTCTTAAGCATGGCAAGCCAGCTTTTCTGTGGAATGTGTTGTAAGTCGGAAGGAGGACATTTCGGTTACACGGCTCCTTCCAGTAAATTAGTCGTTGCCTGGTTTTGTTCATGTGAAGATGTGGCCTAACACCTGCTATGCCCTATTGTGAAAAGCAAAATGCAGCTCACTGGAGTAATTTGCTTTTGGCAGCAACTTGCAAAGATGGGTGCTGTGTGCTGAACCAATTGTGCTGCCCACTTAGCACATATTGCCCTAATATTTTTATAGCTATGTACACAGAGAAGGACTACTCAAATATTTTCCATAGAAAAACAGTTTACTGAAGGTTTCCATAAAATGCTGCTTCTTTCCAAGGAAAATTCTGCCTACTGGCTGAGAAACTAAACAACTGAAAACTAGTGGGCTTTTAGTCTTGGGGCAATAACCAAAAAAATGTTAATTAAAAAAATGTAAAAATGCTGATACAGAAAACAGAACAGCTTTTCCTGTAGGAAAGCTTTTATAAAGCAGTTGGTACTTTACAAGATGGATGGTTTTTATGCATCTCTTTTATGTACAGGGTTTTTCTTCTGAGCTACATCACACATAACATGTGGCACTCAAAAACCTACCATGATACAATCAAGAAAATACGCCGTAGCACAACAGCTATGTACATATTTGAAAGAACAGTCACCAGTGAGAGAGAGCATTTACACTGCTATCTTTACTAACTAATCAGTTGTCAGTCAGGGGACTCTTGCTGGAGAAGCCTTTCTGGTACTTATTTCAATCAATGGACAGTCTCACTTCTACCTTAAAAACAATAAAAGTGTGCAAACAGTGTTGGTTTTGGAGAAAAGATAATGTAATAAACTGTGTAATATATGCAGGAAAAGTGTGGAATATGCGTAACAAGATGAACAAAGAAGGTTCCGAAAATACTTACTTTATTCATTCCCTCATTTTGAACACAATTTCATGATCTAGGAGAAAACCTTACATAATTTTTCTCACTGACTCAAGCTGGCAATTCTGGAACAGTTTGGTGTGATAAAATGGAAGAAGACGCAGCTTGTTGAAGCAAAGGAACACCTTAGCTTTTCTTACAATAAAATTCATTTGCTTAATTTCCCATGGTTTTAGAAGGAGCAGTTTTTGAGGTGCTTTGAATTAAGTACGGAGATTCAAGCCAAGAAATCGTAAAATCCATGAATCATCATGGTTATGTTCAAATCCAACAGGTTGGGGCTTAGTTACTTAGTTTTCTAAGTAACTCTATTACTAAGGAATATGCTAAACATGCACACTAAAATCCTCCACTGGCAGAGAAATCAGATGACTAGGTCTTTTCCATCTACACTTTCTCTGGTTCCAGGTTTCTGTGGTTTTGTTTTTACAAATTATTTCAGGAATTCTTTTTCCTATAACAATGAACATACTTGTTCTCTGTTTTAATCACCATGAGACACAACAAGGTTAATATTTTCATATATTAAGTAATTGAAACACTTGGCCTTCAACCATGGTGATATCCCAGATTACTCCTCCCGCTGGATTATATCACTTAGACAGCAGAGCTCCCATATACTTTTCCTCTTTTGTAGGAATACAGTAAAATACTAGCTAAAGAGAGAAAAAGAGGAATCAAACTGTAAGGTGACTGTTTTTTTTTTCCCATGAGCATTTACATTTTTTTGGTCATCTTTATTCTTATGACAGTCAACCCTTCTAGCTATTCAGAGACCACTCCAGCATGAACTCCATGAATATATAACTTGAAGGCTAGCCAGGACTACATCAGGATCCTTACATTTGACCCAAACTGTGGTACTCTTAATCTCAGTGAATAATCTGATTGCAATCTACCAATTCAGTTCAGTTGCCTAACTTTAGGAGCAAAGCGGAGGTGGAATCAGCTATGCTTTTGAGGACTCTTTAAAGCCAGAGGACGACGTGAGGAGTAAGGCACTGCCTGATGCCAAGTATCACTTTGTGGCCTTTTGTCAACGAGGGAGTCTGGAAAGCACATGTGCTGCTCTGTTCTGTGTGGAAGCCAGGTAGGGGTCAAAAGAAGCAGCGTTGCTTTGCTTTGTGGAGTTAAAAAGTCCAGTGCCACAAACTCCCACACCTCAGGAAGCTTTGGTTTAAGTGAGAGATTTTGCTGTGGTCATAAGGAGCATTTCTATTAGTATGAGCTTGTGGACCTGAATCTCAGCATAACGCCCACCTTAATCTGAGTTGTCACAGGAAAAAAAAAAAAGGAAAGAAAAGGTCAAATGAATATGCACAACTAAAATCTGAGACCCCGGGTAAAACTGTAGGATATTGATATAGAACCAGTATGGACTGCAGAAACATCTGAGAGCTAAGAAATATACAGTGCACATTGCACTGTACCCAGAGTGTTGAAGCGTGGTGCCCTGTGTTAATGATTCCCACAGAAGCAAAAGCCAGTTTTCCAATATTTGCAGTAATCCAGTGAAATACCTTAACGATGCTCTCTCCTTCCAGTAACAATGGATACAGGGAGAGCAGTTTCTTTTTTCAAAAATCACTTTCCTTTATTCTTCCCCCAGTTTCTTTATGCTATGCAGCACAGAACATAATTACTTTACACTGTAGGCTCAAAAAGTCACTAAGCAGCTGATAAAAGGCAAAGAAATCAGTATGATTTTCTTGCTGAAAAAAGGGCTTTTCTTATTGGAGCTGATAACTTTCACCAAGGGCTCCAGGCTTTTGTTACATCAATTTGAGGAGCTCATAATCTCTGCATTATGAATGTTCAACCAGGATATTTCTTGCTGTAGTGCATCAGGCACCTTCAATATCACAGCTCCTGTTGTCATTGTTGGCTAAACAGCTTTTGACACGTTTTCGATATGATTACATTAGAACAAGTGGGTCATGATTGATAACCTAATATTCAGGCCATGCAAATCATCAATCATGGGAAGTATATTAATTATTCAATGTAACCATCTAATGCAAGAATCAATGTTGGAAATGAAGAAAAGAAACTCACAGCTCCCAGCAGAGGCTACACCAGATAATAAAAAAGGAATACTAAATAATCTCAGCCCATAATCCTGTTTAATAAAATCCATTTATTTAGCTGTCAAAAACATGATACAATTATTTAAAAAAACAAGGTAATGAAAAATATTTTTAATTTTTTTCTTGCGGAAAAGAGGTTTTTGCACTTTTACGCTGTGATTAAATGTGAGGTCTAAAAATACTCTAAATAATGAGAATAGCTGTGACATATGTTAAGAAAAAATATCACTCAGAGAAAACAGATATTCTCAGTTATGCTTAATGAGGTTAAATCAATTATGACAGTCTGACGCATGGTCTGCAACAACCCAAGAACCATACATATCCTCTACATACACACCCCTGTCATGGTTTTATGATTTTCGGTTATTGGTACTCCACATCATAACATCATGTAGTGAATGTACCTGTTCCTTAGAAGAGAAGGACTACTACAGTCCCCACGGTACTTTGCTCCTCTGTTACCATTTCCAGCCGGAGGGAAAAGATAAAAGCTCGCAGTATAAAAACTTGCAGATCACGAGACCTCGTCCCTTTTTCCGCCGTCTCTCGTCTTGGCAGCACCTCGCTCTCCAGCCGTCTTATCGTCGGTAGTAGAGTAAGGCCTACCTTGATTTTGGGACATTCTCTCTCTCTGTGTTGGATTTATCAGCTTAAATTGTAATTATATTGTATTATAGTGTGTTGTTTTGCATTCCGATATTTTATTTAGTAAATTAGTTTGTTTCTCCTCAGATTGTTGCCGCTGTTCTTTGCTCTCAGGGCCATCTCCCTACCCTTTTCCCCTTTCCCCTTTTCCCAGGACGTGGGCCCTTGGGTCCCCCGTCCCCTTTGTCATGGAATCGGGCCTAACGCCCGTAAACCGTTGACAACCCCACAGTAACAAATCCACAGAGCAGCAGATATATTCCCTCCTAAAGTCATCTAGTGCCAAAATTTCTTCAGCTGTCAGAGCAACCCTATAGAGAAGGACCCTTGCACCATCCGCCATACTTCTAATGCATCAGAAACTGTGGCCAAAAGTGTTTGTAATTCAGAAACAGAGCAGTGCAGGTAGGCAAATCAGAAGGTGCAAACTTAATGATCCACCTTGCTGATGGATTGTTGCTTAGTGCAGAGGGGAAGTGTTGCCTCTTACCTGAACAGGTAGTTCTCTGCAGGCATTTGCTGACCCATATTCTCTGCTACCTTTCACCTCAGTGATTTTTCAAATAGTTTTGCCTGCTTCAAGCAGCCCAGAACATCTTAAACATAAAAATCTCTGGTAACTAGTGCTGGCACATCAGCATTCACCAGGAGGGAGTCTATGTATGGACTGCTACATTTTCCTTGTAATGGGACCCCACATAACTTCCACTCCAATCACTTTCTTGCTAGCTGTTCCCTCCCTTCATAACAGTGCCTCACCCGCAGTCACCAAGGCCCCTTGCAATTTTTGACGTAATGCTGTTTAGACTGTCACTGAATTATCCTGACATAGCTACCTTTCTTTTAATGCTTTTAGCTTGGAATCCCTTTTTCCATGTGCGTTCCTTCTGCATTTTATTATCAGATTTTCAAAGTATACCTTTTATTCATAAGATCTGGTTTTCTTTCAAAGGAAACATCAAGATGGATTGGTTCCTCTGACAGAAAAAAAAGTGAGATTTTTAATAAAAGTTCCACCACGCCAAAAGGAGGAAGAAATGTAAAGACAGGATCATTTACCTTCCTCTGTAAATACAGAGCTACTCTTTTGGAGTATGTCCTATTTCAATTCTAAGATTTATTGAGGTCTGCATGTACTGACTTTTTACATGGACAGGTTGTGATGGGATAAGGGGGAACTGTTTTAAACTAAAAGAAGGGAGATTTAGATTAGATGTTAAGAGGAAATTCTGTACTCAGAGGGTGGTGAGGCCCTGGCACAGGCTTCCCAGAGAAACTGTGGGTGCCCCATGCCTGGAGGCGCTCAAGGCCAGGTTGGATGGGGCCCTGGGCAGCGTGAGTTGGTGTGTGGCAGCCCTGCCCATGGCAGCGGGTTGGAACTAGATGGTCTTTAAGGTGCTTTCCAACCTAAGCCATTCTGTGATTCTTTGATTTTATGATACTCACAGAATTGCAGACTGTGACAACCTGCAATAAGAAGTCTGCCAGAATGGAATGATGATCATTCACACAAAGACAATTCACTTGAAGAAAGAAGAAGGGCAATTTTATGGCTGTCAACGGTTTATGGGCGTTCGGCCCAGTTCCGTGACGAAGGGGACGGGGGATCCACGGGTCCACGCCCCGGGAAAAGGGAAAAGGGGAAAAGGGTAAGGAGATGGCCCTGAAAGCAAAGAACAGCGGCAACAATCTGAGGAGAAACAAACTAATTTACTAAATAAGATATCGGAATGCAAAACAACTCACTATAATACAATATAATTACAATTTAAGCTGATAAATCCAATACAGAGAGAATGTCCCAAAATCAAGGTAGGCCTTACACTCTACCGACGATAAGACGGCTGGAGAGCGAGGTGCTGCCAAGACGAGAGACGGCGGAAAAAGGGACGAGGTCTCGTGATCTGCAAGTTTTTATACTGCGAGCTTTTAACTTTTCCCTCCGGCTGGAAATGGTAACAGAGGAGCAAAGTACCATGGGGAATGTAGTAGTCCTTCTCTTCTGAGAACCAGGTACATTCATTACATGATGTTATGATGTGGAGTACCAATAACTGAAAGTCATAAAACCATGACAATGGCAAATATCAGTTATCACTGCATATTTCTTACAGGTACTCTCTATCAAGAGAGATGGCTTTGAAGTTTGGATGCTATAAGGACAGTGACAACCATAGTAGCTTTTGCTTACAGCTCCTGGAAGCCCTAAATCCAGGGAAACAGCATCCCGCTACACAGTATCTACCTCCTAAAATGCATCCAAAGATTTCGCTAGGTCAGAATTATGGATGTTGTAGTTTACCTTCCTGCTAGGAAACAGCATAATAGTTACAGTGCCCACCAGCTTAAATGGGAAAACAATTTGGCAATGTCAGGTTTAAGCTTATGGAGACGTGCTGATGCACTGCTTATGATCTTCTTCTGTGTGCAGGTGGAGAATCATGGTGGCTTGTGGGAGGAGCCAGTACCCAAAGGACCATTAGTTCTCCTTGACTTGATTTTAATGTAGGAGATTTGAAACAAGCTAAGTGAAATTTCATCTGATTTCATAAACTTACTTTTAAATGTTGTCAATCTGGCTCTAACTTAAGTCCTGGACTGTGTATCTCTAAGTTTCCAGGGGTTTAATGCCTCCAGTTCTCTCTCTTACCTCAATATCTTTTCAGTAAATTACTCCAAGACTGCTTCCTACCCATCACCTCTCTTTTAATGCTTGTCGTAAGAGCCTGGATGCTTTAGGCCCAGACCTATGCCAGTCCTAGATGCATTTTAGAATCTGAAATATAATCTTTCTCGTATTTCCAAACCTCTTCCCTGCTCGGAGACACATGTTAACTGAATCCAACAAACCTAGAGATGTTGTAGGGTTCCAAACACAAACAGTTTTAAGAAAATAAGAATGGAAACTGCTTCTAAGTTGGTAGGCCTTGTTATTACCTGACTATCTATATAAAGTCTTTCATGAAGAACCTGACCATGTTCTAACTTGAAGAAAAAAAACCCATATATGTATATATGTATGCATATGTGTATGACTCATTTTGGGTTTACCACTCCTGTGGGAAGATTGTTCTGTAATCTCACCACTGTAATAGGTAGAAACTCTGTGCTAGTTTCCAGCCACAAAGCATTCATGACAAGTTTGTGCTCATTTATTCTGGTCTTAACATTGTTCTGTGGCTCCTCTCCTTCCCTGATGTTTATTTTTCCCACTTCGCTCTCCATAACGTATATATAGAAAGTGATCAAAGGATAAAGTAAGATACTCTACCTTAGTTTTGTTAGATTTACAAACCAGAACAAGGAAACTATAGCTCTTCACAAAATTTATAAACACCGTTTTATCTATTTCTTTGCTCGTATTTCTTCACATTCCCTCAATTATTTTGGGGACACCTGTGAAAGTCTGACAAAAGTTTAAAATCTCATGTGGTTTCTACTAGAAATAATAGATTTTCGTTGCCTCTGTTCTGTGCGGTTACTTTATATTCTCTTGGAAAAATCCACATTAAAAAACAACCTGCCACCATGAAAACCTGACCCTTTTTTCCAGTGGTTTGCACAAGATTTCCTCACTTCTGTGCTGTCTTCTCTGGTTCTCCTTTGTTACTTATCATCTTCATCAGGCAGTCAGGTTGTTTCCCTCCCCTCCCCTACCCACAAATCTGTCACGTAGGTACCATCCCCACTGGATTCACATGAGAAAACAAGCTTTGATATGGACAAGGCCCTTCTCATTCTTGAAAGGCAATCCATTTAACCAGATGATCTTAAAAGTTAAACAACCTCTGCAAGGCTTTCCTCTGACAGCATGGAAGTCAAAGTCTGCAGAAAATGAAGAGAAGCCCCATAATTGTAGTGGAATATACATTTTAATGCAGATAGAGATGGAAATCCCCACATCAAGAAGAATCCTTAAATTATACAGCCTCTCACAAATATTCACATTGATAAAATTCTTCATATTTGCTTTCTAAAAGGATGGTGAAAAATAGAAAATTAGTTGTTGAATCAAAACTTTAAATATTGAGCCATAATAAAGGCATACTGAATTTTATAAGAGAGCATGTTTGCTTTAAAGGAAAACAGAAGATGCATATGTTCAGCTATCTCCATAGAGCTTGTAATTGAAAAAATACAGGCAAAGCAAATGTGTTTAAGTAACAGTTTTCCTAGACCTGTATATTCAGGAAGCAGTACAACCGTGCTTATTTGTTGCCTCTCCCATGACCTACAGCACAACTTTTCTCTGCCCAGTGCACTAACACACCATCAAATTGTTGAAGAGCATTGTGATTCACTGGAGAGGACTCAGCAAAAGAAATTACAAGCATCTTTCCACTATAACATTGCAAGGCATTTTGAGACTGCTAAAACAAATGGTCTCATCTGTTATTCAAGCACTTGCAGTTCTTCTTTCAAGGCAAGTGAAATGATGGCACTGAGCAAAGGAAGTTCAACCATAGTTATTTTGATCACTACAGAAGATAGTGCCACACAGGCCTTCCCAATTCTTGCCAACTCTTGTTAGTACATTCAGACTTTTCCTTTAAAATATTTTTAGTATATCTTTCATGTTTCGTTCTAAAGCGCATTGTATTTACCCGAGAGATCAGACCAAGTTTCCGCCTCCAAAACATTTAGACAGATTTAAAAAAAATATTTGCACAAGAGACCAAAACTCATCTTAATGGTTTCCCAGGCAATTACATATTTAGGCAGTCAAAAAGAAAGAAAAAAAAAAAAGGTTTCCTTCCATGCTCCAATGGGCAGTTGATTAAGTACACATTATTTTAGCTGTGGATTATCTTTTCAGGTTTTCAATTTTTCAGCCTTTAAATCAGAACATGTATATTGCTACCTATCTGGTCTCTTGCTTGGAGAAGAGAGGAAAATCACAGGAAACCATACAAAAACCAGCTGACTCCATAAAAGTAGAAAGCTTTGGTCAAAGCCAGTGGAGCCAGATAGCCCATCAGAGAATAGAACTTGGACCAGTTTGTATCATGAAGTTACTTGTGGCAATTTATACATAATAGTTTAGCTTTATCTCATTTTATCTCTTCTTTCTAATTGATGGAATTGTAGTCAAAACGTAACTTTAGCTCCACATCTCCAGAAGAAAAAAACAAAATTTCCAGACCTGAATGGTGTTAAAAATCTCTTGGGCCAGACTTTCATTGCCACTGTTCCCTAGCCAAAGATTCTCAGCATAGCATTGAGCCTGCTCTCAAGCCACCATCCATGTTCACAGTTCTGCCGCTTTAGCACATGTTGCACACAGGACTGTGGACCAGAAGTACTCCATCATACTACTATGCTGATGCAGCTCTGAAGGCATTAGGTACCTATGCTGATATCTACAAATGGAGATGCTTCTCCTCTCTGTGCCTCAGGTTCCCAACTCAGTAATACCAGGACACTCAGAGCCCCGAATGCTCTCTGCAGGGAAACTCTCTAAACCTTTTGGTTCAGATTCAGTGAAGAGGTCACTGATTGCTTTCATGACTTCATTAGAGTTTTGATAGCTTGAGTCACAAACAGTTGGAAGAATTGGCCTTATTTCCTTCTACCTGATGGCATTCTTGTGCCTTATTTCACAGATTATTTTTACCTTCTCCCTCTAGGATATTCTATCTGGAGACGAATACTGTTTCAGTCAATTTTTGAAGATGTTTCTCTCTTCATTGAAGATGTGGACCTAAATGGTTTTAGATAGAGAGGATCTGATGCTAGGTTTGTCAAAATGCCTAGACAGAAGCATAGCTATCTAGCTGAGGGAAGAGGAACAAGGAGATAGAGAAGTGCACAGCAACTATGTTTTGTGCAGAAACCAGTGAAGTTGGTATGCTTGGACAACATCCTATAGGGTTGATCTGCTTGGGCAAGAAAACAGGGGGAATATCTCAATCATGGACCCAAACAAAACTGAAACATGAAACAGGCTCAGAGCTGCTAAGACTATCAAGGCTGAAGCGCCTGTGAGAATGCCTAAAAGCAAAATGTAGGTTCCTGGAAAACTAAGCACTCTTGTGGTAGCAGCAGAGTTTAAGTAGTAGCTGTGCAGAAGTTTTGAGAATGTAGGCTTTGGACTAAAATAGCAAAGCCTCACTTGAAAACGTTTGTCTTTTCATGGATGTGGCCTTTATTTTACTAGTGCATTCGTTCCCATTCTGCAAAATGAGGATAAAAAAACTTTTCCCTAGGAGAGAAAATGCACATAAAAAAGCCTGTGAGGCAATGAACCTTAAAGGAAAAATGCAAGCCTTTGAAATAGAAATTACAGTTCACAAGTAGCTTTTGCAAAATAGAGGTTCAACCACCAGCAGGCTCTTACAAAACACATTTTCCCTCTGGAGCAGTGCAGCCATGTACCTAGCCCAGGACTGCACTGGCTGAACACATCAGTCTGTGCTAGCTGATTGCCAGTTTCTCACCAATAATATATTTTATATTTTTGACTTTTTTTATCATACCCTGGAGTATATGACCAGATATGTTATTTCATGTATGCAATAGAAACAGGTAGAACATGCATGTCTCTTATCCTATCTTGTTCCTGCTTTGAGCAGTCCATTCTGTAGCAGAAAGAAATGCTGCTCTTTTCCCAGATAAGCCGCCTTCTGCTTCCTCCACCATGGAAATCGTCCAGAGTTCCAGAGAAATGTTCGCAGGCATTTGTTGCATGCAAATATCTGCCAAATAAATCATTGTATATTGCAGCACAGCCCCTGAGGGGGTTAGTACCTATGGAACTTGCTACTGTCACTGCACTTCTCCATATACCTTAATCATGTTATTCATTCAGCAAGAAGGATGAATGTTACAGTGTTAGACTTTAATCCCTGACTGCTGAGGATCTGATTCTCAGGGAGAGAGAAAGCAGGAAATCCAGGGGAAAAAAACTTCAGGTAGGAGTCAAATACCATTATTTCTCAGCTCTGGATTTAGGCAAGGACTGCATTATAAGAACATTTTACCAAAATACTTAAGAAGAAACTGCATAAGCACACATTCATATACACATATGTATGCATCTATCTATGCATGTGCTTATGTACTGTCTGAATAGCACCATTCAGGCAGTGAATATGCAACCATTTAAAGCATTTGTCAAAGTCTTATCTAATGTCCTCTGTAGGGTAGCTCAATGGATCACAAACCAACTTTAGAAAAATGTTTCCTCTACCCTCTAACTCATTGAATTTTTTCCACAAAGACAATAAAAATGAAATAGAAGCAGAAATCAGAGGGAGAGAAGCCTAGCGTTTATCAGTAATCTAAGAGCTTGTATTTTTAATACCACTAGTACAATTGAAAAGTACTGATTTAGCTGATATCTCTGGAGTCAGTGCTCTCTGTAGGATGGGCACTACCTAGTTCCTCAGGCTGTACATGACAGTAAAACCAAATGGATCACTTCCAGGGATATTTAAGCTTTCAGGCTTCTGTTAAGATTGCCAGCAATTATGCTACCTGTGAGCTCCTACACTGCAGACAACTCTAGAGGAGAATAGAGGAGCGCTATGTCACACCATATAATGCAGCATGAAAATTAACACTAAGAGTGATGGATACTTTTGCTTACCTATATCCTTCCTATGTTTACAAATCAACAGCTGAGAGATATAAGGCTATGTTATTCATTACTCACTAGTTCCCTCAGCGTGCTAGCTTCCAGCCAGTTGCTATTATTCCAAACTCAACTAGGAAAGCAAAAGTATCAGACAGGATAATGCCACTTTCCATATTTTCGAAGTATTGTGTTTATTAGAAAAAAAAAAAAGCACAAAAAAAGGGACCAAACAAACTACTAAAAAGAGCTGACACAATATAGTCCATTTTAGAGTTTATGAGAATCATCCGAAACAGTCTTTTTACAGTTTTCCTCTTGAGCATGTTTGACAGCTGATGGGCCATCTTCACAATCCACTTACATCACCTAAAGATGAACTCTCATTTTCTTGTCTGGTACATCTTTCTGATCTCAGCTTATCTTGAGGGATTGACCAGCAGTTAATTTTCTAGCTCCATACATTTATAAGGTGTCTTCAAGCCTTCTGCCTGTCTCTCTTCTTGTCCTTGTTCCAGGTCTTCTATCCACTAAAATAAAATCACAGTGTCACAGAATAGTTTGGTTTGGAAGGGACCTTAAAAATCACCTAGTTCCAATCCCCTGCTGTGGGCAAGGACACCTTCCCCTAGGTTGTATTAGCCAAAGCCCCATCCAGCCTGGCCTTGAACACTTCCAGGAATGGGGCGTCCACAGTTTCTCTGTGCAACCTGTGCCAGTACCTCACCATCCTCTGAGTAAATAATTTTTTCCTATCATCTGATCTAAACTTACCCTCTTTTAGAGTAAATCTATTACTCCTTGTCCTATCTACATTGGATAGAGTACTGCCTTCCTCAGAAGCCTCTAAGTCTAGGAAGAAGCAGTACAAGAGCCATGAGTTTCTGAAGGTGGATATGAAAAAAAGCCTCAGCTTAATGATAAGTCACTAGTTTCAGTAATAAATTATAATCACATTAGTATAGCAGATAGTGATCAACTGCATTTTTCCTGGTCCAGGAAGGGAGTGGGAAAAACCACTTACTTATTTAAACTAGTGAAAAAGATAGACATTTATTCCATGTCTTCATCTATCAATCAGATTTCCCAGCTTGTTGAGGAAATCTAAAGCTGTGGAGACTCCCTACAATATTGCCATAATTCAGTGATGTTGTACATCAATACTTATTGTTTTCTTTCTTCCAGTATGTATCATTCTCCACAAGACATACTTTACACCTCTATCCATTCTGTAAGCCCCATATGATTACTGGTTTCTCCAGTAGGAGAAATCTGCAGTATAGGAATCGAAGGACTGAATCCCATTTCTGCTATTGATACCCAGCTCAGACTGGCCACAGTGCAGAGCATATTGACAACCATGACATTCCTGAGTCACCATGAATTTGCTGCATCAATTTCATGGGTGAAATACAAAAGGTTATAATGAGGAATGGTGATACAAAGTCCATTCTTACCATACCTGCAATGCTTGGAAAGAATGATGGTATATGGACAACCTCAGTTTACTCTCTTGTACTTTATTATTAATCGTTCTGTGTCAGTGAATGAAAGTACAATGGTTAACATAACGGATTAATAATTACTGCAGCTTGATCTATAATTAAAGGATTATAGTGATAAGGTTTTCAGGCATAGGAATGGAAAAGAATATGATGAAATATAATATCTGGTATGAAATTCTTGATGGCTGCACTGCTGATTGCATACCAAAAGTGATTTGAGTTCTGTGCCATATCAACCCAATGTGCATCTAACACAGCGGAATGAAACTAAGTGCCTGTATCATTTGAAACACAAAATAAAACAGGGACCAAAGTCCAGCTTAAGTATGTGCTCTGTGAGTGATTATAGGTTATTAATCTCCTTCTGACTGAATCAAATGAATTGGAAAATATCAATATTTTATTTTCATATAACAAAGAAGGTAATTTAAATATATATATATGATTTTACACCTATTATTTTCTGCACAGTAGTCTACAATAAACAACACTAATCATGCTCTATGAACTCTCCGTGGATGGGCACTGTCATGCTAAACATCAGAGATGCCCTGAATTGCTCTACAGCCATTATTCTGTGTCATTGCCAAGAACAGCAACTGTCTCTTTGGGCCATCATATCTGATTGATTGCCATTGTTTCAAAGCCTTTTGCTTCCATCCCAATGTTTCCCCATTGCAGAATCTCAGGGCATAGCTCTGGGTGTTCAGCTCTTATCCTTTACAATACCAGAGAGCCTTGCAACAGGACTAAATGAGCTTTGCTATTACAAGGGAGAAATTGAGTGGCTGTGCGTTCCAAATGACTGAATGAATACATATATGTATGGACAATTGAAAATCAGTTGACAGTTTTTTTTAAATGCAACTGGTGCACAATTAAAAGGTGACTAGGTTATAAAAATACACCCAAACCTTTGAAAACTGGAATTCTGTGCACCATGAATGAAGTCAAGACATTCACTGCTGAATAATTCGGTCAGGTTGCAGGCATTGCTTTCAAGAAATGTGTGCAAGAAATAGTTTTCTCATTATAATTCTTTAGAGATATTATTATTATGGAACATATTAATTTAAAAGTACTAGTATGTGCTATTATAAATTAATAAAAGTTACTTTCTCAAAGGCAAAGATACTTTACCAAAAAAGGATTTCTCACATTTTTTTACCGCTTCTATGAGGCTACATTATTTGGATTCAGCCCTAAGTTTCGGACTGAAATCCAAGCACAAACACATATGCACTCTTAACCTCTAATGTCACCCCGGATGTAAAAGCTATTAGTATTTTTCTCTTAATTATGTTTCTGCTGGTACAGCCTCTATTTTCAAAGACATTCAGTACTCTGAGCAGTGTGCAGGTTTTCATGAGAGCACAAACTATTAAATCACAGAAAATATTTAGGATTTGCAAAAAATAGTTGTGCACTCATTTTATTTCACTTGACTACTTCTTTTTATATTTTTTATCGTTCACTGGTCAGTATCAAACCATCAGCTATGCTGTCAAAAACAAAACAAAACAAAAAAACCCCAAGCAATAACAGGCAGAGTCTTTGTACAGAAATTTACCCAATTCTGACAGGCCATTTTCTTTTTACTTTCTTAGCAGATAAGCCATGTTTTTCAGGACAAATAGGAAAACACAAACATTACCCCTTGCAATCCAGCTTTTCCAAAGCTGTGAAGGTGAGATGCTATGCCACGTACCCGGCTTTTTTTTTCTTGGCTCTACCAGCGGCCTGCCAGCAATGCTGGGCTATTTGGCTTTCTGTGACTCAGTAACCTCATCAGTTAAACAAAAAAATAATAAATAGTATACTCAAATCTATGGATGACAGTGCTAGTGCAGTATAATGGCTAATTTTCTGAGGGAATGTTATTTCTTCTCAGAGCTTGAATAAATTGGGGTATGAGAAGGAACACCACAGACCAAGCAGAGAATTTCTCCTGTAAACCCATGAAGCTGCTGCACAGCTCTAGCCTAGAGTCTGTGACTAGCATGTCCCCTTCTGATCCTTCCTGCATGATGGAAAGACCAGAGTCTGAGAGTTTCTGTTTCTGGGACTTAGGCTTCCCCTGCAAATCGCAGTGCTCCTGCACAGTGGCTGGCTGCAGAACACCCCTCTGTGTTGCTGGATGTATAGCCAGCTACAAACTGAATATATAGCCAACTGCCTTTGCCCCAAACCTGCTTCTGCACGGGAAGGTCATGGTCAACAATCAGACATGAAGAATGGAAAACAGCCCTCTCAGCTATATTACACATTACATGCCCACAGGTGCACCACATCACTATGCTCAATCAAGGTCAGATCCTTAACTGTATTAATATATTTCAAGAATAAACTAAGTTTAAAAAAAAACCCTAAAAATATGTTTCTGATCTCTTTCTGCCTACAGCCATCAAGTGCATTCCTCAGCCCCCAGTTTTACTCCCAAGTTCATGCTGGCCAAGCTTTCTCCAGCACTCTCCACAGCTCTGGCACAACACCAATACCCAGCCCCAAGTCTTGAGCAGGTTCAGTAGATGTGGAAAAGGCAGATAGCATAGTAGAGAGATATCTGCCTATCAGATGTTAAAACTGACAAGTAGGAAGCCTGATAAACATATTGCTACCAAAGGCTGAGGAGTGATATATAATTATATACAAAGAGATTATATCTACTAAGCTAGGAGTTAGCTGTCTTTTTCCTTGATACAGATTTTCTTGATGTAAAAGGGGAGGAGACGAGAAAAAAAATTGTTCAATAAAGGCTCTCAGAGATTGTACCTTGTTAGCATATAAATTTTGGTGTGAGTTCTTTGTGAACTTAAAGAGGAATATATCACTACTATTTCCTTTATCATTTTATGTACTTGTATCATGCTCCTTCCTAACTGTCCTCTTACACTGTAAGCTTTTCATTTCCCCCCAGATACAGAGTTTTTGCAATGCCTTCAGTACATTCACTGCCCCCCCTACTTATGCTCTATATTTTCAGTTATAATTACATGATGACATTCCAGTATTTTCAGTGTTCATTAGTCTCCTGGTTTTCATATTTCTCTTGTTTTTAGCCACTGTTGCTTATTGATTTGTCCATTGTGACAGCCCAACATTTTTCTGCAGCAGCTGCAGTTTATTTGAAACCCAGAAATGCGAACAAAGTAGATCAAAATATCCCTTCCAATATGTATTAACATGTATTTGTCAGCACTGAATTTCATCCAACATCATGTTCCCCAGTCACCAAGCTTTTTTAAGTCCCACCAGAGTTCCTCACATTCTTACTTCATCTGGACTAACCTAAATAATTTTGCAGATTGTGCAACCTCATCATTTCCCTCTGCAGCTTCTTACAGTTTATAAATGGATCAGTTAAAGGCTTGGGATCATGCACAGTAAAATCACCACATCATGCTGAATACCGATCATTTATTCCAGTTAGCTTTGGGCCTCAAAGCCAGCCACACTCAGTGACAGAATTTCACCCGTCTTCCCTCCTCTAGAATGACTGGATTTTGTTGACTTGTTTTTCTCCGTGGCTTTTTTAAAAATGAAGAGTGCCTGCTAGTTCTCAGAAGCTGAGGACTACTAACGTGTAGTCTTGTCCGACCTCTCAGGTGCTGAATGTATTAATTTGGATGGATACCTCATCTTTTCACACCTCAGCTTCCTTATTCAGGGAAAGTCTCCTTAAATGCTCGCCCTGCTTTTATAGTATGCTATTGGCCTCTTCTGAGGCAGAAGCTGGGATAAATAGGCCTTTGGTCTAGCTTGGTACAGCCATTCTTATGCAGTAATCTCATCTTCATTATCTGAAATATTAGGTTTCAGGTCAGGCTTTCCCCAGACTCCCTGTGATGACGAATGATTTAAAGAAAACATTAAGACAAAAATGCTCAAAAGTGGCTGATTTTGGATGGCATACAATGAAAGCTTTGTATCATGTCTGAATGTAAATAACTTCCTTCTTACTCTCACCTTCGAATCTTTAATGGAGATGGTAAAATAAGACAAATCTTATATTAGTGCACCCTGGAGCCCATCAATCATTTCCCTTTCTCAACAGAATACGATTACCTTTGTTTATGATTCTTCCTACAGTTTTGAATCCACATGACAGTGTCCATACCCAAGCACGTTTCAATGAATTAAGAGAAAAATATTTTGGTGATGCATCTTGTGTTTCCCTGGCTCTTATTATCAGTATGTTCTGAATTGTATTTTATTTTTAAGAAAGAAAAATAGCAGGCAAGCACATATATAAAACAGTTTATAACCCCATGCTTGTCTTCAAAGCTCCACAGAAGATGTATTTCTTTCTTTTTTTCCTCATATGTGTCATTTTATAGTGTTCAAATGACTAGTTAAACAAGAGATTTGATCATTCTTTATTTTGGGAGATTATTAGCATACTTGTCATTATTTAACACTAGATCTGTGTGGCAGAGTCTTAGACTTTCCCGCTGCAGTAAACTAAAAGTCTCTCCAGCATTAACACCTGGCTCTACCTTGATTGATATTTTAAATTAGCAGCTGATGAGTCTGGATGAAGAGCAAGTTAATAGTATTTGCATTGATTCGCTCTTTGTAGCAAGGCAGACGTATTCTTTTGACTGTAAGAAGATTAATCAACAGCGAATATTTGGGTAATATTCCTCTTCTAGTCCTGTTTCTTGCTGCCAATTTTTCAGAAATATGTGAGGTTTAGAGCAGCGGTGATTAAGCTTTGTACTTTTGGCACAAGGTCTGACATCTGGACCACCCAGGTGAAAGTGCACTGCAGTTCAGGAATCAGCTCCTTCTAAATGCCTGGAAATGTCTTCTTCAAAATGGTGTTTGGGGCCGATCCATGAATTCTACATATGCTGCAAACATCTGCTTATGCTCTCCGCTCAGAAGAAGACCTCCAAAATAACACCATCAAATAAACATCACAACTAATTTGTTGCTTCCAAGAGCCCAAGCTTTAGACCTCCAAATCCGAGCTTTACAGGTAAAAGAATTAAAAGGCAGGTTAAGGCAACTGCTCAGGGATTCTTTATCATTTTCTGCTGCCATTTAGCCTGAAGATGCCATGTTCCACCCACAAATCACGTGTTCAGCAACCAATGCACTCAGCCACAGCCAGCCAGTAATTGTTTGCTGCACAAACTCTGTAACACTTCATTAGTTCTGCCACACATCTCCTTCCACTGAAGGCAACTTCCCAAACGAAAAAGCACAGGGCAACATTACAACTTCCATCTATTTTTAGTGCAACTTTTTTAAAAAATACAGGAAATGCAATTGAGGAAAAGAGCTGCTCACACTACAGTTTACAATTTAAAGCAAAAATATGGCCTTTTTTTTCTGTCAATCTTACATTTCTCCAATGAGACTGTGAGAAATGTGCAAAGCTATGTGATCATTTCTGACAGTTCTTGGCAGCTGGGCAGGCAAGCATTGGAAAGGATATCTCTCTCGCGATCCAAGATTAAATTTGGACTGAAACACAGGGCTCATTTAGGCAGCAATTAAAGGACCTTATAGACTGAGGGAGAATGAAATGATAAATGCAAAGAGGCTTATTTAATGGGGATATTAAGTAAACTGCTGGTAAAAATGCCCATTTATCATCCACTGATTCCTAATTGGTTTCCTGTTCCTGCCTGCATGTGGCATTTTCAGAAGGAATTACCTTCCTTTAGTGCGACTGTTGCAAATGCAATAAATCAAGACCATAGATTTTTAGCTAATTTAGATGGAGGCTAAATTGGAGCCAAAGCATGCAAGAGTGCTTGCAATTAATGTTCATTACAACTTTCAGCTTCAAAACCAAGAAGGATCATTTCAATGCACCATTCCCAAGCAAGGCCACTATTTCAAGAATTGGCCACCCTGTGTATGGTCAATAAAAATATCCTGCCTTTGTAAGCAACTGGCCCTCCTAAAAACTTCCTAAGAATCCAGGCTGAGTTCTAGAAACTGTTAAAACACCTGTCCTTCAAGAAAATCCCTTTTTTTTTCATTGCGTACTTCATCTGTCTATAAAGGCAAACGTACACAGAAAAAGCTTACCTTGACCATATCATTATTGATTCCATCTCCTGGCTATAGCAACATAAATTTTATTTCCACCAGGTATTGTGAGGAGATAACAACCTTCAAGCTGAAAAATCAATAAAGTAAACTCCTCCTTCCCAAGCAGCAACTTCATGAGATGGTCTACAGACCTTCAGCATATTACTTTTCCAAGGGGTCACCTTTGCAGAAGAGAAGAAAAAATTCTTGCTAGCTTGGGAATTTCTTCCTTTTGCCATTCTTGTAAGGTGCTTTAGATATAGAATCTGCATCTCGTGGTATTTCATTGTTTAATAAAAGAAAGGCACTTTGCAAAACACAGTGGTCCAGATTTTCTGCAGCTTTGGCATTGAAAATCTGAATATAGTGCTGATATGTAGCATTATGAGTGCAAACAAAACTTGGTTTGCTATTGTAAATTCCAAACAAAACAAACAAACAAAAATCTGCCACTTCCTCAATCTGCTGAAGTTAACAGGCCTCATTCATATTCAGTAGCAAGTAAATTAGATTTAGTGGGTCTTAATCCCAAGGAAAGTTTTTCGATATATGTCAAGACTCTCTTTGTTTCTCTTACCAACTGAAAGAAAAGCTTGTTTGTTTGTTCCTTTTTCTTCCAAAATTGACACAATCTAAGTACCTTATGGCACTCACGAGAAATGGATTGAGAAACACTTTCTATCCTTGATGTCACAAAACAGGCAAAAATCTATATTTCATTTAGACCTCAACCCAGTTATAGTCAGGTTTTTTGTTCTCTCCTCTGTTAGATTGTTTACCCTTTAATTCCATGTTTTTCTTTTGGACCACCACTCACTGAATTAATATTCAGAATTTACTGCCTTCAGAGCTGACATATTTGTTGTTTATGATCGGTTTTGAGTGGGATATGTTGAAACCCAAGTGGGTGATAAAGAAATCCATTAACTTACTGACACACAAATCTTCCATCTTCCTCTGTAATGTACCCATGAATGGTTAAAGGCAGTACCCTGGGGAAGATGAGGGTTACACTTACTCTCCTCCAACTATGTGCAGATAAATATTCATTGGGGGAAAAAAATGGCATGGAAATACAAATGTTGGTACTAATGTCCATAATGAGAGATCATACTGTGGAGAAAATGGGTTGGCAATGTGAAGATCCAATTTCCATTTTCCATGTTTTGCTACCAACTTACTCTTTCACCATAGGCAAACTACTTCATTTTTCCATATCTCATCTTCTCCCTCACAAAAGCATGTCTTGCATTCCTGCAGATGAGAATTACCATACACAAGTGCTAACTACTTTTACTTATTCTTTTTATACAGCTTCAGGATATTTCCCCTGAATGGCAGCACAGAGAAATGTTGAGAAAGGCCTGGAAATGCTCTGCCATCGCTGAAAGCGAGTAGTAAACATTCCTGAAGTTAAACAGTCCATCTAGCTCTTGCCCCAGTAACTCTTCTGGATTCGTGCTTGCAGCGCACACAACTGAAATGACATACATAGTGTTAAAAGAAAGTTCATGATATACAGAGAAGGAGAGCACTTCAATTTGCCATTCACTCTAATGATTCCAGTTTGTTCGATATTCGATAATGCCAGCTGAACTTCCAGGTAATGAAAGTTCACATTTCATTTAAACACTTCCAAGAATAGAAAGATACCTTTTACCAAGTACTTATTTCCTGTTTTTTTATGTTAATCCAGTACATTAATACACAGGGGTTTGCCCAAGTTTGACTGTCTCTTTTCCCTGCTTCAAGTCTATACTCTTTCCTCAGATGATGATGCCTGCCATTTGTAGGAATTTGGCCTACTCCTCATCAAAGCAAAAACAAGCCCTCTATGAGCCCAAGACAACCCAGGGAATGACATGAAGTGGGGCCAGAGTACATGTCCCAACCCTTGCCTCCACCCGGTGTCCACTTACTGTGTCACAAGCAGCAAGATGTGTCTGCCTGCTGCGAGCCCTACTATCTTTCAGACAGCCCACAAGGTGAAACTAACTTCTTTCCAGTTCCTTCTTCTGATCATTAAAAGGCCAGAAGCAAATTTTTCCCAGCAGAGAGTATAAAGTTGTTTGGGCTTTGTGCAGAGTGCTCTTAAACTTCAAAAGGCAGGAACTGCAGATCTTGGTCTACAGACCTCTGAATTCCAAATAATTGACCTGAGCCTGATCTCACGTTCATGACTTTCATGCTACTTCAATTCCACTGACTCTAATGGAGCCACTGAAGTGTTTTGTTTTGTTTTCTTTTGTTTTTTACCAAGGCAAGTAGCATCAGAATCCGGCCTCAGAACCCAGGCTGGAAAGCTCTCTCACCTAAATAGTTTGACAATGATTTTAAAGTGTTCTCATTTTATCACTCTCAAGGCCTCACAGTCTTCAGAAAGGATGATGTTTGGGTTTTCTTTAAAACAAATGCAGTCTCTCTGCCAAGTGTTTAGTCCAATTAAGTTCCAATTTTATATCACTTTTCAGCCACATGTTACAACTACCAACAGAGTAGAAACCCACATATGGTTTTTGATATAGGAATAATGAAACTCAAAGAAAGAAAGAATTGAATTTCCTGTGGTTCCTTTTAAAAATATAAAATGTGTAATATTTTAAGGAACTAAAATCAGTACACATGGAATATTACTTGGTCCCCACTGAATACAAGGTTGTACATTAATGGAAAAGTCCTGCTGATGTAAACGAAGAGGCAGAACACTGCACTAAATAGCTATGAATTTCTTACTCAACCAAACCCATGTACAGAGTTGGTACAAGTAAAATCCATTGGCAGAAGGAGAAAGCATGTTCACATTAAAAGCAGCTGCCTGCAGCCAGTGATGGCAGCGTGAGTTGACTCTGATCTCATGTGCCAATAAATGAGGAGTAATTCCAATGATTCTCCAGAGGTTGCAAGTGAGAAAAACGGATATGGAGAAATCTTTATCAGCCCATGGTGCAGCTGACTCCCCAGCTTCATAAACTCATCAGCAAAACATGTATGATACTGCAGGTCAACTACATTACATTGTTTTCAGTTGCCATCCCAGTCCTGTTAACAGTCCATCTACCCCAATATCAGTTTGCTACCCGTTTGCTAGCAGTTAAGGCTCTAGAGGTCCTTGAATAAGAAGGCTCAGTAGTGTGTGCTACTGGTCTTTCCCCCACACAAACACATAGAATCAGTGGCCACCCAGATTGAGAGAGATTTAGCTCAAGCTGTTGCTATTCATGCTTTTGACATCATTGATTCAGTCCCCAGTGTGTCAGCTAAGATGCCAATAATCATATATGCACCATGGAAGGACTCACCTCAGGGGGCAGTGGCTAATACCAACAGGGAATGCATAGCCTTCAAACTTGGATATCTTATAGTAAACCTTCAAGCTGTTCAGTGCAAGTTGTTTCTTCCCAATGGGGCCAAAAGAAAAAGAACAGCAGAACTCAAAGTCTCTCTTCTCCCTCCATCTCTTAATCACTTGCCATGAGTTAGGAAGAGAAAGAAGTGACATAACATCGTGACCTGTGCAACTCACCTCAAAACAGTCCTGTTTGAAGAATGTACTGTTATTATCTTCTCCTTGGCATTTATTTATCCACAGTATTATTCACATCTGTAGGGTATCAGACACAGGAGAAAAACAACTGCAGTAAGTTGAAAACAGCACAAAGTAAAAATACAGTCTGAGTCTCCTGGACAACAGAAAAATGCAGCAATCCACAGGGGTAAAGTGACCACTTCAAAATTAACTGCAAGGATTTACAGCTGAGAATTAATTTCATCTCTGTTATTATGTCAGGTAAAATAGTAGCAGTTACACACTAATTTATATGGAATCACAAAGGAAATCCTATTTCATTCAGTGAATGAAGCATTAATGTATTACTCTTTCCATTTTTATCTTCATTTCATAAAGTGCCTAACAGGAGGTCAAATTAAGAGACCAAATTAACATTTTTAAAAGTCACAGTGAATGCTATACCACAGTGATTCTAACCACACTATTCTTTATCATGATGGTGCTAAGGCTATTTTAGCCTTGGTACTAGAAATTAGTAACTGTTATTTCCATAGGGGCCCATTTTACCTGAACGTAAATCATTCCACAAAGTCAGGCAGAAGAAACAAAAGCATTACTCATTTTCTACAAAGGTGTAAGCAGAAAGTTCTAAATTAGTTCCACTTTCTCCCTGAGTAAGTCGTAAGAAGGAGATTTCACAAATCTCAACTTGTGTTTATGAAGAAGCCAACAAAGTCTACTCTAAGCCAATAAATCGTATCCTCTGTTTTGAAGGTCTTTATTTAATTAATGGTCATTCAAAGCAACATGACATGATCACTGCCCACGTAACAACACACACATGTGCAGTATTACACACAGCTACACAGCAGAGCAGTTCTCCAAATCAAATTCCAGTCATAACATTTTCTTTGCTTTGCCTATTTGTGTTTCTTTACATCACAGGCATTGTCCTGCTAACACGGTTTCCAAGTCTGTTATTTATTGTTGGTAATTCAAATTATCCTCAACTAACACTAAAGGTATATCACTCCAATGTCATTATCTCAGCATTCCGAGGAATTTCAACTTTATTTGTGTAATGATGTTTATATGTCAAATATGCGTCAAGTCCGAGGGCACCGAGAGTTTAATAGCTTGAAGTAATAGTGAATTCACATCTGGAAAACAGCATTTCTTGGAGTCAGGATAACAAACTCATCTTACCATTATACCTATCAGGAAAGTTTTCTGTATACTTTTTTGTATGCCAATCTTCAGAAACATCAGTGGCAGGGTGTAGCTGAGCCATTCCATCTAATTAGCACATGTACTCTTAAATGTGTTTTTCCTCATTTACTCATAACAAGGTTTAATTTGGAATGTCTTTATAACATTGGTTAAAAAAGATTTTCCATACCGTATGGGTAGGGAAAGAAGTAAAAATACCAAATGCAAATTGAACTTCTCCTCTGCCAGTAACTTAGATGTGCCATCCTTCCTACCTCCTCTCCCCATCTGCAAGCAACCCACATCCTCCATGTCTTTTACTAACAGCTGCTCTTTCAGAGCAAGCCATTTTACAAACATCCTTTTCCAGCAGTGCCTGGCATCTCCACTGTCCTCCCACACACACACATCCAAGTGTAGGTTTTCTGTTGGCTGGTATTCTTCCTTCTACATATTCCTCATTTTTTGAGGGTCAGACTTCCTTTTCATGAGGTCCACCTCCCTCCTTAGGGACTTTCCATGCTATAAAAAGAACTCAAAAACAGCTCTGACTCTCCCTCTTCCTCTGTCTATCAGCAAAGGGCATTCTGGTTGAGTTGCCAGCATGGAAAAAAATGGCTGATACCTGAGGCTGATAGCTGTGCTGGGAGGAGAGGGGAAAACATGACTAGGAACACTAAAAGGAAGTATTTGCTGGCCATCAGGATGCATCCCATGGATGAAATAACTGAAACTGCACCTACTGTTCAGGTTACAAAACTTTTGCAAGTTCAGGCTGCATTTAGATTGTCTGAAAGATCCATAAAACAGCTTGCCAGGTCACAAAAGTTTATATCATGGAAGTTTTATATCTCCATAGCTGAAAAGTCATTCTGCAACCAAGAATTATTGCTATTGTACTGCACAGGATTTCTGAGAAAGCTAGGGGCCAAGTATGTCTGCAATGCCCTTTTCTTCTTACTCAGCAAGGGATGGCTACCTAAGGACCTACCAATGTTAATTTTTTTACAGCTATTTTTAATACATTTACTCTTGTAGAGATGCTTAAGTAGGAAGTGCTAGGCTGGTCCAGCTGGCACAATAGAAAAATCCACTGAAGTATTTTTTAAGATGGAAGTTTTTATAGTTCTGTCACAAGTACTCTTGAGAGTGATTCAGTATTATTCTACCTTTATCTAGCCATTTTCATCATCAATATGTCAGTGACAAAATGTAATTCATGGCAGGCAAATTAATCACTGTGTGATATGCTGTATGGAAGTTTTTCTCTCAGCTGACTGTGGACAGAAGCTCATTGACTAGTATAAACCACCTGGACTTTTAAATGGCTGAAGTGGATGAAATCAACTATGTTCGTGACAGAGACCATAAATAAATCAAAACTCCTTTTTGTTGATCTACAGCAGAAACACAATTTCATGCCAGCCCCTCTAGTTCAACCCAAAAAGGCAGAAAAGAAGGAAGAAAATAATATGATGCTACCCATTGTAGTTGAAGCAGATAATTCAGCCACCTTCTGGTCTTCCACAAAATTAATTCACAGATGTGTAGATGGGCAAAGGAAACACGTTTGTGTTGGTACTAGCTTAACAGTGCATTTTAAAAGAAAATTTAGGAAAGGCATGTTTGATAAAAGCCATATTAGTCCAGGCCAGGGAAAATTTCTTCCACTCATTTCCATTTGTCCAGGGAGTCACATGGTTGGGATCACAGATGGGACAGGTTGAGGAAAGTCAGCTCAGGAACTTCAGCAGTTCAGGAACCCAGAATAGAGTGTAAAAAAATGTGTCAAATATTTTAGAACCTGCAAAGAGTTTAGCATGGGGCAGTCAGATGCCAGATCTATTCTGTTCTGGCAAACAGAAGCCAGCAAAGGAAGATGGGATGTTAGGGTACTAGAGAAGCTGCAGAATGAGGTTCTTCACTGCTGCCTTGGCCACATAAAAAGTAAGACCAGAAAATGAGACAGAATGGTCATACTGGCCAGCCATCCTGATGGCAGCCCTCCAACAGGTGGAGTGGATTATAGAAGAAAGAATGATCTGTTTTGTACAAGATATTGCCAGATAGTACCCAAATGTGTTTAAAATGCTGCAGAATATTCAAACGTCTTTGGGTGTATCTTGGTTCCTCCTCTACCCTTATCTTGAAAGAGCAAGAGTGGTACTTAAGCCAGTGGCTGGCTTGTTTAAGTTTTGCTTTGCCCCATTAAATAGAGCAGCTTTTGTTTGGAAAAAAAAAGCACAAAATTTCCAGGAAAATCAGGAACAAATGGGACTAAGCTGACTGGCAAAAAGGGAAATGACAAACACTTGACACAGTTCTATTTGCAAAGTATCGGTGGTTTTCAGAGCTCAGAAATCCAAAAGAAGGAATTGGCTTTTTATGTCGGGCCACAGAGGGAAGTCCAAAATATAATTTTGCACAAAAATGTGCAAGTTTACATTGGTCTGAAATGAAAACACAGATCTTTCAAGTACTATCAAAATGGCATGGTGGCTTATTGAGCTATGTCTTTCGGTTTTACCCAGCAAGCCTTTATTATTCCCATCTTTGAACGTCCATGGCAAAGCTACAAGGAAAAACTGTTTTTCTAGATATGGTCACTTTCAGCTGCTCATTTTCTCTTTCTCTCTGCCAATTCAGGAAAAGTTGCTAGTTCTTTCTTTTCAGCAAGCCCATGAATAGCAGAAATACAGAAAAACTGTGCTGAAAACAGACATTCAGACACACAGAAAATTTTGCAAACATCATGAGATTAAGGTATTCCTGGTGACTTTACCATGTTTTCTAATATATCACTTAAATTTGAAAAAAAATGAAGTTTATAGCCCTCTTTAATGCATTCACTATGTCAACCAGCTGACTCTGTGGCCAAACAGACTGAAATAATAGCTTTATTCATTTAATAGGGTGTTAGCTTTTGAAGTTTAATTATCAAGTATAGGAACTCTCCACATTCAGGGAAATGCAGACTGAATTATGAAATCCACTTGGCTGCAGATCATTTCTGCTCCATGTTAGTACACAGAGGAATTTCGATTGCGTGCATGGAGAAGTGAAATCAGATCTGTAGATTCTTCTTGTTGCCTCTTACAATCCCAACATCCGATCCAATCCCTGCAACCTCCTGCTAATTTCCTTCCAAGTCCTGACAAATTCTCCTCCTCTTTCCCCAGAGTGGCCCCAGGAAAAGATGAACTTGATTGGACTGGATTTTTCCTTTCTACTGCTGTCTGTGCTATCCTTTAGAGCATTCAGCATTGCAGCTTTGGCACAGACATCAACAACCACATCAAAAATCCTGAGACTTTGGGAACCATCCCAACTGCCTAAGAATCCTCCCAGGAAACACAGGGACCTTTCTCTACTGCTTTACTCACTGGACAGTCATCTTACCTCTGTGTGAGCAAGTGCAAAGTATTCTTTACCTAGCACAGAACTTGTAATTTGCATTGCAGTGATGGAAATTAGACTGATCAATCCAACTGGCAGATCTGGCCTATCCAGTCCATCCATCCTGCTGCCTTTTTTCTGTGCCCTCAGAGGAGATCATGAACAGTTGTCAGATCAGCACACAGAGAACAAAAGCCATTTGGAAGACTGTTACACTTCCAGCACATGGTCAGGTACTTGGAGCAATGAGTAGCCAGAGCCACATGGGATGTGGAGACAGTCTCCACATTGGCATTTAGCCTTAGTTCAATGGAGAAAGCTGAGACAGTCTGAATTTTAATGATCCCAGAGAGTAAGGTAAGAATGGCACAAGTCATGTGTCTGCAGCAATGCATGTCCGCTTGGGATGAGACTTCTGAGAATCTGGAGCTTTGTGAACATTGAGCCTCGAGGTTAATAACAAGATTCTAAATGCTCTCTGAAAATGCCACTGCACTTCATCCAGATCAATCCAAATCAACCAAATTTGGTGAAAATCAAACAAATCTTCTCCAAATTCAGCAAAGGCACTTCATCTCAGCTTATAGGCTTAAATGTCAGCCTTTTTTCCTAAAGCCTGGTTCTAAAGCACTGCCTAAAATGTTGTATTTGTTTCAGTACACAAAAGCGCCCATTTCAGTCATTTCCAATACCTCAAAATGGCTAAGGATTTCATTTAAACATTCCAGAACTAAGATGCGCACTGTAAAAATCATTCATTCCTGTGCCAATAAATTACATTAACACAACTTTTCACACAACTGATTAGAAACCTCATGTTGTTAAGATTTTAGAAGTCAATTTATATAGATGAAAAAAAACCCACAATTATTCTGACTCAGCTATCAATTATATACCATAGTAGGCATCTTATTGCATCATTTTGGGACTACAATAGGTGAACATATAATAGTGATAAGAAAGCAAATTCAAATTTAGCAGCTACACTGTGTCTTTAACCAAGAATGTTAAGACTCTAATCACAGCCCTGATAGAATAGGAATACACAATGAACCTGCACATACAGCATTCATGGTAAACAGTTCTGTGGCTTCTCCCCTAATGTTAAAAGGCCCACTAGAAAAATAAACATTTGGTTTTTGAAATCTCGCTTCTGACAGGTAAATTCTCCTAAGCTAAGAAAAGACAAATAAGACGTAATAATTAGGAGGAGTTATCCAATATGCAAATCAGTTCCTCCAGGTTGCTCTGGAGTTGCTGAAGATTGTTCAGTGGGTTTATCCAGAGACAGTGGATTCCTTAAATAAATAAATAAAAATTCCTGGGAAAGAAGCCACAATGAAGGAATGAAGAGAACCTGCCCTTTCACAGAACATCTACCTGACATGTTGCTTGCTAAAAAAATGTAAATGATTTAAAGAAAGGCTAAGCAGCAATGTACATCAAGTGCCATTATTTTAACCCCCACTTTAATCACACAATGCTGTTCAGAATGGCTTGGGATGTTGGTTGTTACAGAAGAGGTTTCTGTACCATTATTAGTACCTCTGAACAAATGCAGTGAGCGGGGAAAAAAGGGGTGTTGGGGGGAGAGGAAGAGGGAGAAGGAAATGTAGCAGTGGTTAAAGCATAGTTTAATAACTCCAATCTCAGTCACTTTTTTCATATGTATTGTATGTGCAAGTCCATAGTACAGCATAATGTGTCATAATTTGGCCTCCAATTCTGACAGCACTGCTTGACTTGGGCATTAAATCATTGCCCCGAGGAATTCACATTCTGGCAATTCCTGATGGTAGGACTGTCATCTCCTCCCACACATGACCTATCATTTTTGACATGATTGAATCAAAATTAGTCAGTACATTTAGATGTAAATTAGAGACATCCAAGAATAATAATGAGCACAAAAATATAGCTCTGTGTAATTGACACGGCAACAGCTTAGTACAGTCTTCCACAGTGTCCTCGAAATTATTAATATCATGATAACAGAAGTACTGTATCAAAAAAGTGAGAAAACTTTTCCTTTTTTTTTTTTTTTTTTTTTTTTTTTTTTCAGTGGGGCATATTTAACTAACCTTTAAATCCTAAGGAAATCTATAAGATTTGGCTCACACTCACTGATGCGGATGGGCCTCTCACAGGGCCCCTCCACCAGGCAGGGCCACCCACTGCAGGCTGTGGTGCTTCCCAAAAGCGTGCAGGGGGTCCCCAGCCCACGTTTGCTTCTCCATGCTGCCCCACATCAGCACCACACTTGGTGTTTCCTCCGTTTTAAGCCTCTTTTGTGCACTTGTATTCTGACCCCAAAGACAGTGAGCTTGACAGGAAGGTGCCAGAAGCCATCACCCATCCCCGTGCAGCTCCAGACCTGGCCTGCCTTTGGGCTCCCCGGCCCCGGGGAGCAGAGAGGAAGACCCCCAGGGAGCAAATGAAGGAGGAGTGCTGATACTCTTGGAAAGAAATAGGTGGGAGAGAATGCAGTCCTTCACTGGATCTCCCTCCTCCTTCAGGGAAGGGCCCTCCATGTTGCCACTGCCTGAGGGAGCATCCTCACCCGGAGTGGCCATGTGGACAACAAGATAGGGCCTCAGAGTTCAGGGATGAGAGATCCCCCCCAGATCTGTAAAAATGCAATATATAACATCATCACCACCACACATTCCTAAAGTACTCCCAAGTCAGGCAGAAAGAGAAGGGAAATGGCAGAAATCTGGATTTTTTTCTTCATTTCCCCACCTCAGTTGCCCTCAGGGCAGGCAGGCACAGCCACCCCTTTTGCAGAGAAAAGGACAGGCCACAGCACTAGAGCCAGGCTAAGGCAGACAAAACCAGGCACCATATTAAGAAATATTTCCATCTGCTTTCAGCTTTTTCACTACAAAATGCCGTTTAATGTCTCTGGTGGTGACATTTTGTACAAGAACACGGCCCACCATTGGCTGTCCCAGAGCTGCTGGGCACATAGTGAGGGAAAAGCCTGGTTTTGTTGCCCCACAGGAGAACAGGTAACTGTTTAGGACCAAAACAATTCAGCAAGTCCTTTTTTTTTTTTTTTTTTTTTTTGTGTGTGTGTGTGTGTGTGTGTGTGTGTGTGTGGTGAGAGCATTTACATGTGTTAATGTGGCACTCAGTGATCTCGATAACCCAAGTCTGTATTACTACCTTGAAGCAAACCTAAAATCTCCTGGGGTCATGCCAACATCTCAATGGTTGCGTACTGAGTATCTCCCTAAAGTCTTTGATTACCATGTTGCCGGGGGAAAAAAGAAATTAGCTGGAACAATTTCTGTGTCAGTTGTCGGTGATGAAAGAGGAAGTGCCCAAGATTACTATGTCCTCGATGCACTTGCCATACCTTCACTCAACAGAGATGTTAATATTTTGAGTAACCAGGTGAAGCAAGTGTCAAAGCTGTTTTATTGGAATATGTTTTTCTGGAAGCCACAAATCATAAAACCATTTCTGAAACAAAATAGCAAATACTACAAAAGTTTCTCTGTGCAGAGCATATATGGCCAGAAATGCTGCTTAGTGAAACAAGAGCTGGTGAGAAAGAAAACTGTCTACCATTTGCAACTCATTTTTCAGGGCTGGTTAGCCACTTGCACCCTGAACCTTGCAGTCCTCAGGTGCCTAGCACCTCTGAGAACATTGCTCATGAGTGCATGTAATGTGAAAAATGCCAGAGCTTTCTGGGGCAAGAACACATGGCCTCAGTAGCTCTGTTTCAAACAATAAAAATAAAATCCAGAAATATAAATGTAAGAGGAGCAAAACACAAGTAGTTCTTTTGCAATTCAGGCACATGCTCAGCACTTATCCCTTTCACAGTTGTTGAAGGTAAAGCCTTGTTTTTTAGATGGTTTCTGCCCTAAAGTGACAATGGATTGGTACTGCCTTTTGAGTTTGCTGTAGTACTCAACATGTGTGAAAGTGTCACATCTCACATTCATGACAAATTCAGTCAGGTAGCTGTACAGGTTGCTTATCTGCTTCTTGGGGATGAAAATGATCCACCCATCCATGAAAGGAAGCCAGAGTAAATAAATCTAAATCCAACTGCGGCTTGTGCCAGCTCTGGCTGGGTGAGATTAGTTCTGTAGACATATGATAAAGAAGTTCAACTGGACTCGTAAAAGATGGCAGCAGTTAAACTAATGAAGACTTGGGCACTGTACAGAGATTTACAGTCACATTAGCATGTCTATGCTAATTTATCAAAAATGAAGGACATTTCAAAATACCGTTTGGATTTGATACAGAATGCCACTACAAGGACGGGCATTTGGGAATGTAAAAAATGCTCTCTGGTAACAAAAGGCTTTGAAATCAACACAGAATGCCTGGCTTCCTTTCAATGATTGTGCCTGGAAATGGCTGTCATCTCCCATTTCTTCTTAACAAGGACTGACTCTGTAAGGCTCTCTTATTTACGAGGCCTGTCTCTTTTTTTCAGCACAGGAGATGTTGCTTCCGGTAGACATGACCATAGTGGCCAGAAGTAACTGAAGAATTAAAGTGAAGTAAAAAAAAGAAAAGAGGTGTCCCTTATATTTCTCTAAGGGGAAAAACTGAAAATAAGAGAAGGAAGAGAAGACTGGGGAGGAAACAAAGAAAGCAGGAATAGAAATAGGAATGGAATGCCTTTTTGGAGCAACATTACTGGACTAGAGTCAGAAGACTCAGGAGAAGGACAAATGAAGGAGCTGACAAAGGACTGAGGGAAACACATTGCCCAGTTTATACAGGACGCAACTGAGACTCAGTGAAGCTCCAGCAAACTGCCGATGGAAATGAGTCTGGGGAGGAAAGGCCTGTGTTTTAGAGTTACCAGAGTTGGAAATCTGAATTAATCAACTATAAATTCATAGAATCATAGAATCATAGAATTAGCTAGGTTGGAAAAGACCTACAAGATCAACTAGTCCAACCATCCACCTACCACCAATAACCCTACTAAAGGGTTTCAGGATATGAACATCTCACTAAAACTGGAAATAATCAGGACATGCCCATCCCACACTCCTACAACATTATATTTTAATTCCTCATATTTCTGGAATATGAATTATGTTCTCTTAGCTTCTGGTGACAGTGGTTCTGATAAGCCCTCCTGCAGCTTGTACTATATGTGCAAAAACAAAAAACTCAGATTAGTGGTTGAATTCAACACCTCCAAGCAGCCAAAAAAATTGATGTTTCTGAAGCTTCTTGAGGAGGTTGCTGAATGTTATGGGAAGTCCAAAACAAGGGCCTCAAGCATTTAGAACTGTATGGTTAACTCTTTTAGACATACATACTTTGTGTTTGAGCCCTATCCCTTCAAATTCATTGGGGAGTTAAAAACAAGAGGGCACATTGCTACAATAAATCTCAGTTGTCCTATGCAGAGCTTCTCCACACAATGAGGCAGGAAATGTTCCTTGCTCCGGAAGGAAACAGTGGAATTACCCACAGGAAGGAAGAGAAGTGCTCTGATGACTGCTTCCAGAATGAGGCCCTGCTCTCTAGTCATCCAGCTGATTGTGTATAGTTTGGCAGATTAATTACCAAAGCAACATTTATACTTTTGTATCTGCCTTTTTTTTTTTTTTTTTTTGTCCTACTGTAATGGTACCAAGGAAACGAAATGCAGAAAACAAAGTTGTTAAATATTACATTATAAGAGAGAGCATAAAGCGCCTTGGTAAGGCTGACAAGCCGGCCTTGTGGGGAAACATTACAAAAATAGTTCTTGCAAACTTTAGCGATGCTTTGTTGAAACAAGTCTGCAAAAATTGAGGCAAATCCCACCTCAGTCTGACATGCAACAATAATAAAAGACAAGCGAGATATACAAAATTTCTGTCTGATAAACAGATCGAACAAGCTACATTAAATTAGGTAATTAACACTTACCTAGTCTGTCAGAGATGTTTAGAGGAGCAGCCTCATGTGTGAAGCTACAATTATGTCTATAGGCCACCTCTTCTGGCATTCCTTTACTTGCTAGGAAATTGTCTGATATTACTAAAACTATAAGGTGTCTCAGATACATTTTGAAGGAGTAAGGCAAACTATATAGCTCTATTTAATGACTGCCTCCACATTGTATCAATGACTGGTCTAACTAGGACAAGGTGAAAACCCGCCTCCAGCTCTGTAGAGGCAGGAAAGCTGAGTGTATGTTTATTATCATCCTGGTGAACAGAAATCCACAAGTAAAATAATCATGCATTGTTATAAATAGGGCAACTTAAAATCCACCTGCAGAGAAGAATATCAGTATCTTACAGAAGTACTTTGGCAAAATAAGCTATGAACCACTTTAATCTCCTCTCCTTTGGTATTTTTTCCTGGATTTCCACTTCAGCAAATGGGAAACATTTTGAATATTCTGTAATACTTCAATTTAACAGTCTTCATCACAACAGGGAAAAATTCTGTTATTACAGAGGCCTGCAGAAATGATGGAAAAATTGAATTATTCCCTAGATTATGTTCTGGTTGCTTCAAGTGACCAATCTTTCTGCATGGCAAGAATTCCTCAGCAAAAAAACATGATCTTGAAAAAACCCTTCTTCTCCATCTTGCCTTTGAAATTAACTGGCATTTTTTTTGATTTACACAAGACATCATAAATTGTATCATTCTGTGACACTGTAAGAATTAGGCAGCCCCTGATACTAGCTGTGTCACAGAAGACTGCAGTCTGGAATCTCTTTAGCAAATTAACAAACACCAAGAGGATTTCGCAGGAAGGAGATAAACTAAGAGTTTCCTACTAATTTGTTTTTTTCTCACATTCTCATAAATGTCTAACATTATTTCAGTTTTCTTTTAAGCACATTTCCTTTCAAACTGTTACAGAGAAAGAACACAGTGTCATACAGTATGACAGCTTCTTATATATTTTTTTTGTTTTTAAAAACACATTTCTACAGGGACTGATTCCTTCTCTAAAAGATTTTAAAGAGATTAAAGGTTTGTATCGGAACTGTAATTGGCTATAGTAGCAGCGTTCCAGATCAAAATACTTTCCTTAGACCAAGCTAGGATTTATCCAGATTTCAAAACCTCCCTTTCATACACACATACTCAACAACAAATATCTAAGGCCGAGCCTCAGGAAAAGATCATCTTTTAATTCCCTAGGCTGTCTTAGACTATGTTATTTTAACTGCCAAATTCTGAAAAGTTTTTTTTTATACACATTGTCCATCTGTATCTCAAATATCATTTTTCCTGAATCCTGCACCTGCTCTTAGTCCAATGCCACAGATGCTTCTCACCAGATGTTGAAAAAAATGTTCTCAATTGGCTGCAGTACAGTTGGCCTTGTCTTGAATATTTATTTATTTATTTACTTATTTTACTCAGTTCATTCCATGTTTCTTTCATCTGCAAACTGAATGGGGGAAAAAAGAATCATTCACATGAGCATATTGTGCACATTTACAGGCAGAAGGAGAGCTAGAGAGCTTAAACTCAAGCCATTATGAGCAAACATGCAACTCTTTATTGTAAACATGATATCTGGAAATTACCTAAAGTTACATTCTTATGTGTGTAAAACAAAACAGAAGAACCTTAAAAGGACGACAGTTTAAGAACAAGTTCCAATTCCCTTCATAGGAACAAATACGTTTTTTATGAAATACAGAATTCACCACAGAGAGGAAGATGGTGGCCTTTCCTTGGCAAGAAACAGAGGATTTTATCTGAGGAAAAGGATCACATGGAAAACAATTATCACACATTTTAAGTTTCGAATGCTCTGAAGGTACTGACCCCTGTTGATCTTTTTTCTTCATGTTTCTTGCATATTTGATCATAAGTTAAATAATAGCATGGACTCTGAGACAGCCATCATTAGGCTTCAGAGTCAACAAGATATTAAAGTGAAAGGAGTGAATATAGGCCATTCTGAGCTGCTGTCTCCAGTTATTACAGAAGCTAGAGGCAACACGGCATCAATTTGCTGTCAGTCCAAGTGGGGAAGGCTATTTTTGCAATTATATGCTAGAGGCTATTTTTAATGAAGGATTAGAATTTGGAGCACAAGATGACAGCTTCCTAAAACAATAGGGCTTGTTCAGCTGCTGTGAGCCAACATCATTCATCTGCTGAGTCGTGGCCCTGATCCGTCAAAGCACTGGATCTTCAATGAGACTATTTGCATATTTTTCAGTTTTATTACTTGAGCACCTGGAAGCTTTTTGTCATGGGCAAGAATGCCAGTGTGAAAGGCACTGGATGAACAGCAACAAAACAACCCTGTTCCTAGCAGCTTACGGTCTAAACTTCCTTCAAGTGTAGCATACACCCAAACGTTCTGTTGGATCAAGGCCTTCCTGTGTCTCCTAATCCAGTGCTAGTAACACAGATGTTATGAGACAGTTGGCAGGCATGCTGCTTCTCCCTTCCAAAGTGCACCAGTTTAAAATAAAAAAATAAAATTAAATTAAAAATAAAATTAAAAAAAAGCTAGGGAGAAATTTGAAATTGACAGTAAGACAGTAGGAAATCCTTTTTGGTCTAGAATACAAGCAGGAAAATGCAAATTGCCAGCTCATAATGCTGAATCTAAGCTGGTATTTTTTGTACTTAAGAATACAAGTGTTCTCTGTAACATCCTATTTTAGACAGTGTGCTGTCTTCTAGGAAGCCTGTAGCTTGGTTTCCAAAGCCACCAAGTCCTTTACTATGTAATTAATTTATTCCATTAAAACATACTGCAAATTCCTTGGCTGGAAGCAACAGACTTTTGAGGGAGTGAGCTGGATTCTCAGCTGCCAACCCTTAAGCTTAGTGAAGTAACAAAATTAAAATGGGCTTAAATTGTCATTTTTGGAAGAGTACTGTTTCCCTTAGTGTTTTGGCTCATCACAACACAGACTGTTGACATGCACAAAAATCTAATGCAACATGGTGAGTCAAATTATTTGGCTAGTGTCACTCTGCAGAAGTCTGTCACTGTGTTAATACCCAGATTTGATAGATTTTGGAAAAATGTCATTGTATACCCAGTGTTCAAGCTCTTTCTGCTGGGAGCATAGTGAAAACTACTGGACCTTTAGCATTACATAGAATACTCTAGCAGGCAATTACCCTGAAGCTTTATGGTAATAACTTAACATGCAATTATGGAATATTACACAGAAATGTCTGCAGATAAATTAAAATAAACTCCAGTGTGGCTACATCTCAACAAGAACTCAAAGTGTCTTTCAGTGGCAAAAAAAGCTCAGCCCTTGTATGTTTAAATAGGGAAGATGGGAACAAGAGAGGAAAGTAGCTTATGACATAGGTGAGCAGATGTGTTGTCCATACTTTATGAAGGAAATGGAGAAAAACTGAAATAAAACACTCAGGGCATTCAATATATTTATTTTACCGAAGCGAGACTAAGAAGCTACGTGATTTCACTCTGTAAACACCTTTTCAGGTAGAAAAAATAGTAAAAAATTCTAGAAGAGAGTATAATGAGAACCCAAATGCTGAGGAGCTGAAACCAGACAATTAAGAACAGAAGAAATGTATGTGTTTTTAATGCTGCGGGAAGTCAAATAAAATTGGGAACTCTGTAGTTTTTTTTTTTTTAATTTCTTGTCCTTTTCCATGTAAGATTGAACATCTTTCTGAAGATATTATTTCACAGAAGTACAAGTTAGTTGGGTCCTATATATGTAATTTAAAATTCATAATGGTCTGTCATAATACAGAAGGTTTGAAGAAATGATCACTTTCTGTCATTCAACTCTATATGTTCTGGAAGAAGACATGATTTCTTACAGCAAAGATTTTCGCTCTTCTCTAAAATATTCTACTTTAAAATAAAATCATTGTTAAGAACCTCCTTGTGCACAGTGAATAAAATGGGAGCATAGGTTAACTAATTAATATTGGTCTATGTAATATCAGATTGGACAATTTTGTCTTTTAATGGCCAGAGAAGATCACTATCCCACCCTATTCAATGTTACATAAACAGGGTATAATACATGGCCATTACCCCTGAGAGCCCACATTTCAAGTCTGACAAACAAAGGAAAAGTATATCATTATGACAGGAAACATTCTGTTAATTCTACAATTATTCTTTATGAAAGGGCAAAGTTACATGGAGAAAAAAAGAGGACAACAGTAAAAGATGAAAAGACATGGAAGAGAGGAATGTGAGAGAAATAAGGATGTAAGATGAGGCTAAGATAAGAAAAAGCCATGTAGAGCTTATGATGTTTTGAGGAAGAAGAAACACAAAGGCAAATATCCAGTCAGCATATGTATAACCAACAAATCTGAATCTGTAGAGTTCTCCAAAAAGATGGCTACAGAAGTAGAGTCCCTTTGGCAGACATCCCTTAACTCTGCTTATCATGGGACAGAAGCATTTTCTGAAACCTCTATGCATGCCATGCTGGGCTGGGAACTTGTGGCAGCTTTGTGTGCTAGTTGTAGGTAGACTGGAAACCTACAAAAAAAAAAAAAAAAACAGTTAGTGAGGAAAGTGGTAAAGAATTGCTCAATAGGAATAATCTTTCCTCTACACCAGTAGGGAGCAGAGAGCTTTTCCATGTGTCTGTGATTGCACTCTGCCAGACTCGGGTACCACGCTTGATGAAGTTAATACTATCTATCTGAATGGAGTATTGCATCTATGTTTCCCCACTCTGAAAAATGATGGGAAAACAAATCAGGATGTAAGGCATGAGAATTTCACCTGCCTCAGTTTGCACTGAGAGACAATATGCCAGTAAAGAATCCAAAGACTTCAGAGAAGATCACTGACTTTGTAAACTGAAATCAGATGGCACAGAGCCCTTTCTTCATGGTGGTTCTTACTTCTTCCTGCATCCGTGCCATTGTCTGATGGAGAAAACAACAAGCACTCCTTTCCTTTCCTCACAATCAATAGGATAGAAAGCACTGGTGTCACCCTCCAAAGGAAGATGTCACCTGCTTTGTCTCAGCCATCTTCCATCTCCAGAGTACAAGTACTGGAACTGTATCTACATATCAACAACGGGGAAAAAGTTACAGCAAACAGGTGAACACTTATGTCTTTCTCCCAACACCAGTCAGTGTGCAATGGTCAGAGACATTTAATTCAGCCAATAAGTAATCATGGGTTAAGTTAAACCTGGCAGGAAAATAAAGCACAGTTCCCGGTCCAAGTTTTACCCAACCTGGGCACTGTAATAGTATTCACCCAGAAAAACCTCACTGAACTCCCAAAATTGTTTCATTAGATTTGCACTCCTGTAACTGAGAGAACTTGGGGTATTCTATGCCATCATTCATTTAACAAAAGAAACATAATGATAAATCTGACTGCTTTCATTTTTTCATTTAAAATGAACAAAATTTTATGAACAAACTGACACTTTGTAAATTATGGGTGATCCCTAAAGATTTCTGAATGAAGATTATAAAATTAAATACAAAATGTAATTTTTCTTTTACTTCCTTGTACTGCCATTTGACATTTTCTGGCTGAAAGACAATTTTTTATTCAATTGAGCTAAACCAATGTCTGGCAGTGAGGAAAATGCACACAATAGGAAAAGAACTCTAAATATTGTTTCAAAATGTTATTTAGAACACAATTAAAAGAAAAGTAAATGCTATCCAATGGAATGCCTTTGTTTTTGAGGCTCAGAGGGCCAGGGCTGCAGGAGGCAGGGGGGGTTTCTACTCAGAGTCCTGCTCCCATCCCAATGAAAAAGCACAGAATGGCCACAGGGGCAATGCCCCTTGAGCACATGTCATGACAGGAGCATTACAGATCCAGTGGCTTTCACATGAATTAGTCCATACAGATTTTCTTCAGCTAAAAAGCTGCTTCATAAATAGAAAACTCCATAAATGTCCCGCACTTACAGGTTTTATTTGAATGTTACATGATGCATGAACATCAGTTTGGGGGCTTAAAAATTACATTAAAAAATTACAACAGACGTAAAAACCAGTGTAGTCTTATGTCCATTGAGTGCAAGAGTTTCACAAGCGACTAGTGATTTTGGAAGGCCAAACTTTCAGGGATCGAGTAATTTTCATTTCCTTTAGGTCTAGTTCTTTTCTCAAGGTGAGAATTCCACTGCTACAAATCTTAAAATTGCTAAACACCTTTTGAAGATCTCAAGATAAAAATGTACCTAATCACATGAGACTGATTTCAGTTGTTTGACATCAAAACCCAACAGTTGCCTTTTCTGAGACCAAAAGCAAGGGTTCCTTTCTCTGATAAAGCGTTCTCCAAAATGAACTCATTGCATCTGACGGAAAATTAACACAGGGCAAAGGAGATCACAAAAGACTATGACCTTTCTCCTATATAAATATTTAATCAGGTACTTGACCTCACTGGATTACAAATTAACAGTAATTGGGACCCAAAAGGTTTCCTCCTCTTAACAATTTTTTTCAATTGAACATGTTATTAAATTGGTTCAACTATTTTTTTAGTAGAAGGGAATTAGTTACTTATGAAAAATATATTGAGGGACGTTAGGAAGCCTACCATCCCTTTTACCAGTTTTCTGAATCCACACATTCCTCTTCTTCCGTGTGAAAAAAGTCACCTGTCCTGTCAAGGCTTCATCTGAAGAGATTGTAAACATGAGGCATCATGTTGTTAGTCCCGAACCCCAGTTCCAAGATAGCAGTAACTGAGAGGTCGAGAGACACCTGTTAATATCATTTTCTCCTTGTACGCCTACAAACAGAGAGAGGGAAACTTCCTCCACAGCTTTTGAACATTTCCCAAAGCAGCAAAGGATGGATTTTGCCCTAAGCTGGGGCTTCAGATCCATTCAAGATGATGATTTTCCAGCCTGGGACTTTTGTTTATAACCATCTTATTAAATAATATCCACATGTCATAAAGATTATATGGACAAGCCTGTCCACTCAGAGCATTTGAGTCCATAATCTGCAGTCAAGCAAAACTACCACTGAAGTTTCCAAGGAGACTCTGATTTGCCCAAGGCTTTTTGACTCAAAAAAATATATATATGTTTCTTTCCTTCTTCAGTATCTGCTACTTATGTTTTTATCAACAGTGCAATTATTCACCCTATATTTTCAAAATTTCATATAGCGTACAGAAAATACTGATATGAAAGGAAACAATTTTGGGATACGTTTTTTTCTCCTTTTACTGGACATAAGATAATTTGGTTCAGTTGCGTGCAAGTTAAAAGAGAAAAAATGCAAGTATAGCAATTTTGTGGGATGGGTTGCTTTTTATTTATAACCATAATTCTAAAACAGCTTTGAAATGACAACTCTGTATTAGAACAGAGATTCATCCTTGCCTGCAAAGTGCTATGAACAAGTTTAGTGTCCTGATCCACAAGAGCAAACACCGTGTCACAGCGATGTCTGCCCTCCCAGGCAGGAAGGTTCTCCCTCCCTGATACTGCACATCTGCAGCTTCCATTCCAGTGGGACCTGCAGTGCTCAGCGCAGCTCAGTTGCCTATCAGATCTACCAAGACATGTTTTGGATGACCAGACATTGACTTGGAAACTAAACGTGAAGAGGAAGTCTGTGGAAGGAAGAGTTCAGGATGATCTTACAAGGGGCAGCTGGAGATGGTTTTTACTTGTCAACTGGCCACAGCAGAAGTGAAAGGAGAGCTCAGAGAAATGACTGTGGGAAGTAGCTCTTCAGATGAATTAAAATCTTCCCCAAGATAACTTGAGGCAGCAAGGGCTGATGGAAGTATAAAGGTGACTTTGTGCTCAGTGTTGATGGCTGAGTACTGGTGATTACGTTGTCCGAGGAGACACCCAGTGCCTCTTCTTCTCATCTTGAAGACCAGAAGATCACAATCATGGTCACATTCCCCCAGCCATGGGGATAACTGACTCCTCACTAAATACAGAGCTCCTCACACACCATGTGGTGCTGCACTAGGTTTGTGCTGGGATAGCTAATGGGGGAATTCTCCAGCTCTTTTATAAGATGACCTCGTAGCTCTAATGTAAAAAAGAACAGGGATACGAGCCAAATACCAAAGTCTAAATAAGTTTTCCTATAAGGAGAATATCAAGATGATAAGTTTGTCTGTGAAGTCCATTCACTGGCTCCAATCCCAGAATGTAAACCAGGTGATGTATCTTCACTCCCCTTTTCTGACAGAAGTAATCTTGCCGAACTCTGCATTTCTCACTGTGGCAAACACCTGGTGACTGTTAGAGTTCTGCATCCATTTTGGCTTCTCTAGGCTGTTTGCCAAAAATCACAGTTGTATGTCGTCCTCTGATTAAAGCTCGTCTCTGAGTCTCAAATATGTACGCAGACAACTATGGATGATTTTCCATTTTGTTTCCAGGGTTCTCTTGTATTAAGTATTTTCCGAGCAAATTCTTCCTCATGCAGAGCATGTGCTCTGGTTTGCTTCTGTATGGTCGAAGGCTGAGCTGAGATGCTCATATATGAGTACCTACCAGATTTGAAATGCTTAAGTGTCCACCATGGCCTCCAGCTGCCACTCTAGTAAGAATCCCATCTCCTCTAAGTCCTGCATCATATCTGCTGGTTCCTTGCGGATGTTCTGAGTATGCCTGTGCATCTTAAATGGAACAGGTAGCCTATATAAGGGTGTTATAATTCTTGCACTACAGAGGTATTTGGGTGTTCGGAATTAGCATGGTAGTATCTGTTCCCTTTCTTAACAGTTATGCATTGGTTGAAATACACTCAATCACCCTAAATATTTTCAACTAGTTATATGTCTTGAGAGATGTTATGCTTATCCACTAAGATCATGCTTCACTTCTGAGTCTGGAACCTGGAACATATAACTAATATAGACATCATAGTCCAACTTAGAAATCTGCTTGATGCAGTTAAACCAGATTTTATTTATGTTCACCATTTATTACATCTCTCTTCATCTGTGACTAAAGTATAGCTCCACTACGATGTTTTATGACTCATCATTTCAAGGTGTCCGTGTCAATGAACCTTTTCCCTACAGTTTCTGTTGTCTTACTGTGATAGCAGCTATTGGGCTTTTTCTGACTGATTTCCAGAAGACCCAATGTGAGCATGAGAGCTATTGCTGTTTATCATTCTCTGCTTTTAGTTTGTATGACCACTTGAATAACTCACCCATCATGCATGTTATATGCAAAGTTTCATACACTTGTATTGATCATAAACTCTGTTACAGTTCATTCCAAGTCACCTAGTTGTATATCTTCAAGCAAAGCATATCATCTTGATAACATGCGTGCAATTACTATTTAATATCTTAGCTGGAGCCCACATTCACAGGCTCCGCTTAGCCTTTTAAAAAATGTAGTAAGCTCGGCAATGTTTCACCCAGGCCTTTCTTGAGTTTTGTAATAAAACAACCTATTCTTGACTTCATGTCTTTTGATTCTAGACAAAATCACAAAACTTTCTGTGGCTGTTTGCACGTTCTATTTAGAATATGAATCCATGCACCTGTCTTGTGTTGTTGCCATAGCCCTTGAGGCCTCTGCTGTAGATGAGTAAGGCATTGCTCATTTTATGATCTACTTCTCTCATTAGTTTGACAGTTTGGTATTGTTCAATTTAAGGCTGTTTCTTCTTGCAGTTTCCAGTATTCTCCACAATCATTTTTGATGTTCAGTAGCTGTGCTGCCCCATTCTATTATGTCATTCTCACGCATTTTCATTCCTCGGAGTCCTAGGAGTGTTTGGGTCACCATGCTGCAATATGTTTCTGGTGCTAAATGGATTCCAAAAGGCAATCTCAAGAAGCAGCATCTGCAAAACTGTGATTTGAAAGTACAAATTCTGAAGCATTCAGTGTCCAGGAGAATCTGCCAAAACCCTCCCTCTGTATCTCATCTTCTGAAGAACTTGGCTTCTGCCATCTCAGCAAACATTTCATTCCTTGAGAGCAAATGGAAATGTTTCCCTTTCTAAATGATCTTGTTCAGCATCTTGTGGTCACTGCAAAATCTAAGACCAATCCTTCCTGCTATTTTTCTCCACAGCTACAAAGAACAAGCCTGTTTTATTGCCCTGGCTGATCCTGTGAATGAAGCCATCTGTTGTCATGTTTTGCTGTGCTTTTATTAGTGCCACATGTAGGAGATTCTGCATATTCCATTAACTGTACCTTGAATGTCACCAGGTGACCCCTTTTTCTGCGAGCACGCTTCACTTCACGCATTGGCACATTCACGTCTGGTTCAGGTTTGTTCCTGGGGCTATGAATCCACTGGGCTTTTGCACACATTCCAGTGATGAGACCAAGCTTATGCCCACGGACTACTTTCTTTCCTTAGTGCATTACCACAAAGCCTTGTTTTACTCTTTGTGCCTTTGAACATCAGTGACACTTCACACTTGCCCAGGCCTGGAATTTGTCCCCTGCTTTCAGATTTCAGTCTCACCTTTGACTTCTCCAACTTTATACTTTCTTTTGAACAAGTGTGTTTCAGTTTCTCTCACTTCTTTCATTTGTGCTCCTGGGCCTAATTTGTGCGTCACATGGAGGCCATTTGTGCTTTGTTTTATTAGCCATTCTTTTGAGTTTGCAGCATCTCTCTTTGTTGAGCAAATGCACAGCTCTCCCCTGCAATCTATTTAGTCATTTCATTACCTGTTCTAGTCCGAGTGTTTTTGCAAACGCATGGATTCTTTTTCTTTCTTGATATTGGCACACACACTGGACCTTTTTATATTTATTCACATCAGCTGCCAAAGCTATTTTTGGCCAATAAAAAAAATAAAAAGAAATACCTGTATTTCTCCTACAGACCAGTTTAACTGGTATTCATAGTCACGGGCTCAAATATTTAGTTTGACTATTCTGAGAGCTTTCAGCTGATACACCTTGAAGTGTGGGGTTTTGAACAGCGTCACATTTCATTGCCTCAGATTCAGAAGAACTGGCCTGCTACACTTGAGTCTGTGATAAATTAGTCTATTGTTCCATTTATATTCTTGATAACACCTCCTCCAGAGGCTTCTTTTTCCCCTGGGGGAACTTTGATGATCAAATGACCATTCTTCCACTTCACTCTTGAAAAAGTTGGTACTTCCATGCACCAAACTCAGTTAAAAATTTTGTCCCTTTTCTGTTTTATTTACCTTCACATCTTTCAGATAGCCTCTACATATCTCTCTGATTTTTATCTTTCTAGCATTCAGCATAATGTTAAAACGTTGCAGATTTTTATCTACCCCAGGCACTGGCTCTTTAGCAAGAAGAAAAATAAACTTTTATCTTTATACTCAAGAACAGCTCCAGTTGAATCTACTTTTGTTTTGGTTTGGTTTGTTGTTTCTTTCCTAGTGCCTGAAATAGATCCTCTTGGTGGCCTGCTGATCAAATCAGGGAGCCACTCTAACTGTGCCTGTTTGTGATGAAAGCAGTATCTCCCATCCATAAATCAGCAGCTGCCCCATCAGCCATCCTGCGAGCGATCACTGCATGTCCAGCCCTTACGACTCTACAGGCAATCACAGAAGATTTGCAGACCTGCCAGCTCTCCATCAATTTGAGAAAGTTGGTCCTAATGAGGAAAGGAAAATGTCACACTGGATTACACTTCCCTGGACTTTTTACCAAATCCAAAACACTCAGTTTCACTTCCCACTTCCTCTTGCAATTCATCCCCTTGCTTGGACTCTTAACACCCTGGTTTTCAGCACATTGCACCAGTAGGCCCTCAGACTGGTGCACCAGGAAGGCAAGCTCCTAAATTAGGATCTGCAGCTGATACAGTAGTATTATACAACAAGCATCCACTGTAACACTGTACTTTTAGTAATGTATTTTTAGGGAGATCTATGGTAATTTTTTATAAATCAAACAAAAATGACCATGAAAAATGAAGCTGTGAGACAGGAGATTTGAAAGCCAAGCGAGCACGTTTGGATCCAAATGGATGGGCAAGTGCTTCAGATACTGCAGCTGGCTCAGCCAACCTGTGCAGTATGTCTCCCCTTCTCTGAAACTGCCTTGCCAACCTTCCAGCCAGGCTTTACGCAGGACCATTTTTAACCAGAACAAAATTGCTTTGTCTCCTCTCCAATGTAAGTAAAAACCTCACTGGCTGTTCTTTCCATGAGTCATCTCAATTTCTGGCTTTGGACTTCTTTCAAAGTCTCAAGTGGTTCACCCAGCTCTCTTCGTATTGAGCTTTGTTTCATATTTGTTATTGTTTAGCACAATGTTCATAGACTGCAAATGTGGACTAGAAATTACTGAGATGTTTGTGGGATTTTTATTTCATTTTTCTCTTCCTTTATTTTTTTCAAGTGGTAAAATTGTTGTAAAAGTACTAAACGTTGTGTTCTTAACAAGTCAGGTGTAAGCACTGTGAAGTTCACTTAGGGTCTGATCCTCAGTACTGAGCTGGGCCAGTTTATCCCAGCGAAGGCTTTGCAGCGTTGCTTTGGGATTTTAACTGTCATAATATTCTTCAATAATGTAGCAGGCGGTCGAGGGCTGAAGTATTATATTCAACCCTTTGAAGTATGCAGCAGGGTAGGTTGTATTGCTGAAATGAAAGTGAGCATGTCAGAGGGGTTACGGGGCGGGTGGAGTGCTGTGGTGATAGGGAGTTAAAGTCACGACCATTGTACTGCCTTCAGTTAAAACCTTATTTCCAATCTGAGCTTTTTCTAGTGTTCAGATTGCCATAAGAAAACATATTTCTGATATCATAGTTTAAATATATACACACATATTTTTAAATTACATACTGTTACAAAATCAAGGACCCCACATAATGATACTGATGTACTCTAATTCCCTTAACATGGTTTGCTCTCTTGTTTGCTTTTGAAAGTAAAATAAACGAAAATCCAGCTTTGTTCACCAGAAAGTGCAAACACATCTTTCATGTTTCGTGCTTATTTGGATTTGACCTTATTTTAAGAGTCAAAATATTTGCACCCAAGGAAAGGTATTGTTTTCAAACAAGCCATATCACATACCTGTATTCTAAGACTAAAGAATCACTGTGTACATCACTCATAACTGCATGAGTGACATAGGTACATGCCTGAATTTCCAGCATAGGAAAGATTTGCTAGTGAGGGAGGAGGCTGGAAACCCTATCCGTAACTAGGCATCAATTTTTAATTTTGTTACCAGACTCAAAGTCTAATTTAAATTTAAATTTCATTCAATGTAAATATTTTCAGTGATTCTGAATTTAACGTGCCATTACTAAGTGAGAACATTCTCTTGAAGCCATTGCCATCCAGATGTTGTAGTGTAACAAGAGCAAGCAAGTCATGAATCATATAAAAAAGGCTTAGAAGAAAAAAGGTTAGATTAACTGGTCCTACATTCCTACATCCTACATCCAATAGGGATAAAGTAATAAACCCAATAAAAATGATGAAAAGTCACTTTTCTTCATCTCCTTGCCTCCTTTGTGGTATTTAAAAAGCATTTTTTTAATTTTGTACATCATTTTATCCCTGATAATGTAAGAATTGTGCTTAATTTTAAAAGTATCTACAGTCACGCTCTATGCTAGAAATTCTGTTCTTTTGCATGAGCCTCTCTTCAGCTGGAGTAAAAATATGCAATTGCCATGCAACCATCCCATCCCACTGTGCATTTCACTTGTGCATTGAGTGTTCTCTGTAAATAAGAAAAAAACCTACAAACTCCTAGCATCCAAACAACTGTTTCTTTTCATGTAGAAACCCAAGCTAAGGTCTAGAATAGGCAAATATTAACCACAATTCATCAAAATATGTGCTTAAGGACAGCATTATGGTAGTTCTATGTACCGCCTCCTCCACAGTCCATTGAGTTAAAAGCAAAAACACAAACACAAGGCAAACATGGTAAGTGCCATTACAGTATTTTAAGAAAAGAAGCAATCCAGTGTTCATGAAAATTTAATAACCATTGACTTTTTTATTATTATTATTTTTTCTTACTGTGTATCCAGGACAAACTTTTATTTGACAACCATATGTCCTTTAAAAGAGATCCATACAACTTCAAATAACGAAGACTGTTCTTCCCTCTCCCTCTCTCTCTCTCTCTCTCTCTCTCAATCTCTTTCTGTCTCCCTTTTTAATGCCCACATCTCCACTATCAGGAACAAATATGATTTCTGATTGAACATCACTTTATTTGCCAGTTCTGTGGTCTTTTCTTATCTTGTTCCACACTTCTCAGGCTTTGTGGTTAAATTATGTATTAAGGTCAATGTCAAAACACGGAAGATCTGTAATCTACAGGGAGCTCCCTTTTATTCGTTATTACAGTGAAGGCTGAGCACAACTGTCAGGGAGCTTGGGATGTGCTCAGCATGGAGGCTTGCTACACAGCAGGGCTCTACAAAGCCTCTCTCCTTGTTCTCCCAGGACGAACCCTTGATAGATTTACCCAGATAACCCATCTCACTTTAAAGCTCTCTTGTCTCTGCTTCAATCTGAAAGCTGTCAAGTGCACCTATATAGTAATGTCATAAATCAAACGTAAAATGTGTACACTGGAGACACTGCGAGTGTCATGTATTCACTTGTACTTTGAGATCTTCTAAAGTAAAATGGTGTCAGAATAAGGAAGGCTGGGAGGAATGTTTTTTTCCTTAAAAACGACAGAATATTTGAAGAGGATGGCTGTAAACTTTTTTTTAAACTTTTGTTTCTATAAAGCCAAATTCTGGTTTATCTTAAATTAATCAGGGACAGCTATTTAGTAAATAAAAAAAAAAAAGAAGTTGTAAGATATCCATCTGTAAACAATGTGATTTAATGCAAGACCATGTATTGATTTTGTTTCTTTGGTTTTCTTCTTGACAAGCATTTGTCAACACAGATTTGTATTAGTTCCCAGGTTTGTTTATTAAATACGCATCATTCTTTCCCTGAACTAGAAAAAAATCTCCTGAAGCAGGAGTACAACATCAAAGAGGAATCCTAAAACAAGATGCCAAGCATGACAAGAAAGTAAAGAAGCACTGTATGTGGAAGGTACCAGCACCGAACTTAATTTTTTCTTATCCTCAGATAAAGAGAATTTTAATTTTTTATTGGCAGAAAGGGTTTTCTATTTCTTATTTAGTGGAAACTGCATTTTATTTTTCTTGAGGGAAGAAAGGATTGCATTTACAACATCCAGGCTGCCCTGTGATCAAATAGCTCCTAGCAAAATGTAAGTGATCCTGCAATTCAGACTTTCTTGACTTTAAATGTTCTGGCTGAAAACCTGTCTACTTTGAGTCCAGTTTGCATACAATACTTAATTAAAGATATCTGTGAATCATACTGTGTCGGAAGGTCACTAAGCTATGTATTCCATACTGCATCCCGAACAAGCTTGACAAGTTTCCATCATTAAACTGCAAAGAGCACCAGCATAACTTTAAAGAAATCTCATGCAAAGAAACCCTACAAAAGGATTGTGTCTCCTTTTAAATCATTTGGAATTGAAAAGCATCCAGTTCAGCTGGGATCCAGAGGGTGTACACTTTTTGGTGGAGGGTAAGGTGAGGCCCGAAAGGTGTTCTGCTCTGGAGACAGATGTGTGAGCCTGAGCTATAAACCAGCTGGTGCCAAAGGTCAGCCTAGAGGGTGCCAGATTTTTGGGGCTGGGGAACCAGTCCAATCAGGATGTGATATTAGTTTTTTCATTCTGTCTCCTACTGCTAGCTGCAGATCCTGCAGCTCCTTCACCAAACACACCTATGGTCTGCCCACATTCATGGTAGCTCCTGGATCCCTTCAAAAGACTTCACGTATGGGCAGTGACTTTCTCTGCAGTCCATACTACTAACAGAGACATCTTTGCTTTATGAGGTGTTACTTTTGCATTTTCCTAATCAGTATCATTTGTCTTCTTGTTGTTTTCATTTGAAACAAGAATCTTTCTGCATAATAGCATCTGTTTCATCATCTTTGAATTTGAGAATGAAATTCTTCACCTTCAAAATCCCTGCTGGGCCATGCTGGATCATATCAGGCATCCATTTGCCCGGCATCTTGTCTCCTTTCTCAGCCGAAGAGTGTAGAAACTGGTCAAGTAGTGGTATCCACCAAATTGTTCACAAACACTAACAATTTTTTATTCAACAAATGAATGATTTCTTTATATTTTTTAGACATCAGTGGACTTTTCTTCCATGAATGTGTCCACTCATGTCATTATTTTAATTTAAGCATCCACAACAAGGAGTTTCACTGTGTAACTATACATTATTTCAAGCGAAGCCTCGCTTCACACCTTTGAGCAATTTACCCAAGATCTCTAAAATGGAAAAAGAAGAATACTAAAATACACCTGCTTTAAAGGAAGGCAGAAAAGGGTTAGAGGCTGTCTTGTCTTGTTGTGTTGCCATCATCTGGAATTTTTGATTACTTCAAGCAGGAAAGGACTTCATGCTTTGTTCTTTGAAGTGTGTCTAGATATACAGCTCTATTTGTTGTATTGTGCAGAAAGACATGGTTTAATGAGCAGAGCAGTTGCAGTCTGAGTATCTACTTTACTAGGAGAACTTTTCTTGCTCCCTCTTAAACATTTTAGTCATTGCTGAAAATGAGGAAGTCTGAAAAAAGCTTTCATATTCCCCATTCATCAGGCAAATTTCTTTGGGGTGATCTTCAAGTAATTTCTATGCCCTGTGTAAAAGAATATGATATCACCAATTGTATCTTCGCACTGCAGGCTTTAATTCTCTTAGAGAAGACACTGGTTACCAGAAAGAAAATATCCTGGGATATTGGGATATCTTGGGTGGACGCTCGAATATATGAATCTTTCTGTACTTTTCTCAGGTGAAAAAGTTTCTGTTTATAACTGAAATTAAGTATGGATTTGCACACTGAGAATCATTACTTTCCAGATTGTTGAAGTACAGACAAAAGGAAATAGAGCTTTACTTTTAGATAAAAGTATAGTTTAATATGTTCATAGAAAACACATTTTTCTATTTGAACTAATAATTTCAGTTTCTTTAACTCTGTTCAAGAAAAAAAGAAAAAAAATAACTTCAGAGTTTACTCAGCCCTTGCTCACATAAAAGTTCTTGTATCCACTCAGAGGTGTCTCTGGGTTCCAAAAATACCTTGAACTTGTCTGCTTAATGTAGTAACAACTAGTCTTACATGACTTCTTTTTCCTTCTCTTTAATAAGACATAAGTAGGTTTGTAGTCCGGTGTTCCTTTCTTTTTTCTCTTTTTTTTTTTTGAAGGTGGAGGGCATACCTGAAAAGCTCGGGGTTACATTATTACCAGCAATACCTGATCGAGAGAGCAATGAAGAGTAAGAAATACAAGTCACATTGTCCTCCATTATCCATATTTTGTACCTTCAAATTCTTTTCGATGTCAACATTCCTAAGTGGCAGCAACAGTAAAGAAAAGTCCCTGAAATCCCTGCATACTTTTAAGGGGTCACTCCAGAGAGCAAGTTTATGGCTTTCTTTAAATTCATGTTTTTTGTATTCTCAAGCCGATGAGTGTCAGGCTCACCACTGCTCCGCTTTACATATATATGCTTTCCACTTCAGAAGGAAAAGCTATGGTGCATCTGAAGCACACCCTATCTGAAGAGCCATGAAAATAACTTCTGACTACCAGGCCTAATTAATGCCTCCATGCTGACCTCTACATCCAGCCCATATCAAAAATGTTACAGCAGAGCTGATTCAACATGAACTTAAGATCAGGCAAGACCTGGTACTAATGAATACTAATGAACAGTAATTACTGGAACTCTGCCATGGAAACCCACTGCAGAGACATATGCTAATGGGCTTTACACAACCAGGCACAGGACTTCATATCCACTAAGAAACTTCCGCTAGAATAAGAGCAGAGAACCATGTGTCACACACAGCCCTGTTTACATCCATTTCCTCCCTTGCCCCTTAAGTCTGACATCCAGCTCCTGCCCTATACAGGCCAGCTCAGGTCCAGGCCGTTCTGCTTCCCTCACCAGAACAAGGGGCCTTTCCCATCCACTTGGCATCTGGGTTTGCCTTGCTGCCCTTCATTTGCCTTCAAGGTGGGCAAAACTTTGCATGTGGAGTGCAAGGGGATTTTAGTAGGACGGGTCTCAATCTGCAACAGTTGTGCAGATAACATTTCCTGGCAGTGAAAGGACAGAATGGGAAACAGATCAGAGTATGACATCCATGCCTTCCCTGATATATTTAAAGGAAATCTACCCTCCAGAAGCTATGCACAAGATATTTTCAAACATGGTGGTTGGCACTTTGACTTCTCCCTTCTTCAGTGCCCAGTGGTGGTCATAACCCCATGTGTGGATAAGCTGACATCAGTGAAAGTTTTACTTGAGAAGACCTTGACTTTACATTAATTTCTGAGATTTAATTGTAGCAATAATTAATATTTATAAGAATAAATGTAAAGTAATCAAGCTCCTAACTGAGGTGCTTATGAAATAAATTCTGGGCTAGCACAAGAAGCTGACAGGAAAAAATTACTCAGGCATAGTGCTGGATCAAGCATCTGAAGATGTTGGTGTAGGACACCATGGAGCCAGAATGGTTATTTCCTCCTCCCTGCACTTACAGATACTTGATCCCCACAAGCACCATCAGTACCTGTGTTTCTATGGAAGCCTCATCTCCTGGAATCATGAATTAGAACCTTAGCATTCATTTTACTAAATAAGCAATTTTCTAACAGTCCTGGGGATGGGTAAGTGTTTGTAGATATGACCCATATGAACAATAATGGCTCCAAAAACACAGCGTTAGCAAAAAGTACTTATTTATTGACTTGTTTTAACTCTGTTATTTAAGTCAACGTCCTGTTTGGTGTAGATGTTGAATTGCAAAACTCAGAACTGCGTGCACGCTGCACAGGGATTGTGCTGACACTGCTGCGTGCCAAATAATTTGAATTCATCTTCAAGCTTAATGCACAGTGACTGGTCCTTCTTTTCCCCCCTGAAACTTCTGTCACCAGGTTCCTGCTGGTCATACCTCACTCTGACTATTTATCATGCCCTGAATTTGCCATGGGTTAGTGGTAAAAGCTTCTGTGCTGGCCCTCATGTCCCTAAATATAGGAGGGAGTTTCTGGGGGAAAAAAAAAAATAAAACCACCTCCACAAATTTCCATGGGGACAGAAAGAAAAGAGAAAACAAAGACGCACAGCATGTCTATCTCTTTACTTCACCTTCGGTAACTTGACTGCATGCTCCTACCCATACATTTAAGATTTGGGAGCATTTGACTTTTACCTAGCAAGAGATGATAACTTAGCACAATTACCTGAAATGAGCAGAGAAAATGACTGACACAGCCACACAGCTACCTGTCGGGCTGTGGGTACCAAGAACTGCCGCGAGCTGTGGCTAGTGCTGCTTGTGATCAACCATCCCCACCTCTCTCCCACTCCATCTGTCCCTGCTATATGCAAAGGTGTCCCAGTGTCTCACACTTCCCCTGGCTTTAGCACTCACAGTTTCCTGAGCTGGAGACAGAGAGATTTGTAGGTACTGGGGGGTTGGTTTAACCTGTGAGCTTGCTCAGGGAGAGTGCTGCCTGCATTAACTTACATTTAAGTTTCCAGCCTTGTGTCCAGAATACAAATATTTCAGTTTTCCCCTTGAAATAAAAGCCTAAATCCTACAGAACCTGAACCTACCACTTCATCTGTAGGAAATGCATCAAACAGTAGAGAGCCATCCCATGGGCAATCTGTTTGACACTTGGTTCTTACTTCTGTACTTTTCCATCTCCTCTCCAGCCTCCTCCCTTGTCTCGTCCCTGCTGCGTTCATATCTTGCTAACTGAAATTGAACTAAACAGGACGTCACGATGTACCCATAATGGTCAGCAGAACAAGAGGTGTATTTGTCAGCTGTAACTATTTAGGAAAAACATGCAGCTGGCAGCTGAAAGCCCTCAATGCACTTGACCTTCAGTCTGAAACAGCAAGCAATCGAGTTGTTCTGCTACCTACCAGGCAACACATGAAAATCCATATTTCTTGACCTCTAGGCTGTTAGTGGAGTTAATCTCATTTCTACAAGTTAAGGGGTCCTATACTTTCCTTGTCTCTTGACAAGCACTTCTCTGGCCAGCATTCTGGCATTTCTTGTGCTCCTTTAGGTACCTCCTGATATTCCCTAGAGTTTGCAGAATGGGATGTTCATTTTCTTTTCTTTTTTTTCAAAGAACTTAATTTTCTTTTTTTCAAGATCTTAATTTTTTTTCCTCTTATTTTCTGTTCTCCAAAAAGTAAGAAATAGACTTCATCACCAGGGCCTGACTCTGACTGGATTATTTCTGGAAAAGATAGACAGTATCTTTAATCAGTTACTACAAGTTGCAGGAAATAAATGCTGTGTTTATCTGCTTTGGCTGTAGGGCTGCTCCTGCTGCCACTGAAGTTATTCATTTGCCAGGCATATGGTCCCAGAGCTTGATAATTTATACTTAGAGCTGTTTGGTGTCCTGGTGGACTGTAAGGAGCTCGGTTTGAATCTGTTGATATACGAAATCCTAGGCAGCATTGGTCCTAAATCTTGTCAGCTGTCCATTACTTCTAGCAGAGGGGCGGCAGGGTCTAGCAGTAAAAGGCAACATTGAGGACAATTTAATTCAACTTTGTTGTCAACTTGGGTGAAAATTTACTAGAGGACAGAAAAGGAGAGGAGCTCTCAAACAGTCAAACTCACTGGAGCATAGATGTACTCCTAATCACACAATGCTGCAACAACCAGCTTTCCCACTCACTTAGCTGCTTTAAATGCCTCTGAGAAATTGTCCTATTATATCAGCTTGTCCAGTCAAAGATATTATCTAACTGACTTATAACCTTACATCTGCACAGGTAAAGCAACATATCAACTATTTATTTCATAACATGCTTTAACACTAACAATATTTCTGAACTCTGTATTCACTACTTCCACTTTTTCCTTCAAAAGGTGTTTTGGAATTATATGTACTGATCTAGCATTCTTTATGAACAGGATGATATGGCAAGTTTGGTACTAATACTCTTTAAGTTCCTTAAAAAATGTACTTTGCAGGACTGGAGATGGGAAGATGGAAGTCCTGTCTCGTGAACACTTTGATATGAACACTGCAAGAGTCACATATGAGAAGAAATATTTCCATCCCACCTGGTAGCACCTTTTTGTTCTAGAAGGCAAAGACCCACCTGTTTTCTAACTTCTCATGTGAAGAGCAACTTGTAAATTTCAGAGACTCTTGAAAGGTAGCCCCTTTCAGAAGATCATCTGTCATTTCTGATCTTCCTTTTTCCATGTGGCAAGACATTACATGTATTTAAGAAGGAATCCAGGCTTCCAAGGAGCTTAGAATAGCTGCTGATTCATTCCTAACAAAAAGCTGTTCTGAATGTTAATAATCAATCATCTTGTTCATCAGTATGTGAGCGATCTGCTAAGCACCTAACATACTTCAGTGTTTCAAAATACAATACGTTTTGAGCCTAAGCAAATTTATCCTCAGTCTTCAAAGCCAAAACCAAACCAAGGACATCAGCAATTTGTAGTGTTACTCACTCCTGAGCCTGCTTCCCATGTCATGTTCTTTGAAGAGATGCACAAATCTTAACAAAGCTCCACACTTCTCGATAAGGCTAGATATTATTGCATACTTTTAAAATATGGTGGAATTCATGGCAGATTAAAGAGTCCAGTAATTTTAATCATAAAATACATCACCTGCAGACTGAGACTCAAGCATTAAAACTTTACAGAACCAGGCTACAATTTAGCTCAATACATCACTGACAACCTTTAAAATATGTGGTAAGCATAAAAACTTTCCATGTCCTGGCAGCGGAAGCAAATCAGATGCTCAACAAGCAGGATTTTACACACTATTAGTCATGAAGCATGTGAGCAAATTGGATTTTAATGAGGGATGACAACAACTCTTCTGCATGAGACTTGAATCCTTGAAGCCTAGTCCAAAGTTATCAAGACAAAGGTCAAGGTGAAAATGTATAGATCTTGCAAGGTGCATCACAAAGTACTGCACAACTGCAATCCAAAGCAGAGTAGAATCAAATGTAAAGTATGCCAGATGTAGTTATTTAAAAAATCTAAGGAAAACTATGATCCTACGAGTCTTTGGCTGACATCACTTCAAAACTAGTAGATTCCAACATACCCTTCCCATTACCAGCTGGCTATGGAATTGTTAAACTGTTAGCAGTCATTACATCACCAAAAAAGGTGTTGCTTGAGTATGCTGTCAGAACAACATGCACCCCTTAAATATTCCATAAAGAAATGTGATTGTCACTTTGTCATGGAGCAAATGGTGTTTTAAGCTATGGCTTGATGGTATCCTTGTATTTGCATCAGTCTGGGTTCAGAAATCAGGTGCTTGAATAACATCTTGAAATCACTGGGCTGGAGGTGGACCAAAAGAATTGTATCATGAAAATGAATCACTCATCTTTTGAACCGCATTGTAAATAGCAATAAGATCTGAACTTGATAATCGATGTTGAAAATATCCCACGAATCCTACCAGTGAATGGTAGGAATGGCTGTTTATCTTAGACACTGCTTAAAGGGCATTTCTATATGAAGATGTTACCTCAGTTTTTCCACTGACTTGACTGCACCTTAAACCAGGGCTCGAGACTAATTTAATTACAGACAGATATGTAAGTTTTTAAGTGAATCTTTAAAAGTGTGTTCTCTCTGACTCTGTGTTCCTATGCTTCTTTATTCAGTCACAGTTTTTTCATTGTTTTTTACTGCTTTTGACAAAATATGTTATGACAGCATTTTAAAAAATATTTTCTAATTATTACCTTCAGAAACTGTCTCCAAATTCAGACAGTGTTTATTTGCCTAACTTACAGAAAAATAACTTCATTCTGCAGTAATTTCTTCATCTTCTATTATCCTTCAACTCATTTCACTGTAAATTTCCTTCAGATAGATCTCACTTTGATTCACCTGGTCATAATACATGTTGTAACTTCCTTGGCAGAATTATTTACACTTATTTCCTTAAAACTGTTATTTTGCATTGTTGGAGACATTTCTCAGTAGTTAAACCGCAAGAGAGTAACGGGACACCTGTCAGTTACATGGGAGGAAGCTCTGTCAGGAAACACCATATTCAAGTTCTGTGCAAGGAAAAGCTCACTGGTGTGTTACTGCCAGACCAGGAAGCTGTGGGATCTCTGGATTGGGATCCTCTTGCCCAGACCATTGCTTATACCTCAGTTTGTCTTCCCTTTGACAGACAGTACATTTCACAAGAGGAAACACAAGAACATTGTCCACGTATATCCATGTTTCTACATTGAAGGCATGAATGTTCATTGTTAAAAACAGTTGGTCACCTTCATCCCAAGGATACACACTTGCTAACGTTAGCAGAGAATATATAACCTCACTTATATACCCAAATGCCCCTATATTTATGGATGTACAGGCTTAAGACAGAGTTGAGGTAGACACATAAAAAGAAAAATTATGCATATAATGCATGCATGAATGATTTTATTGCAAGTGTAACAATTCCTGGTGGTTACGTACCATGACAGAACCTACTTGAGGTTCTTCAGTCTCTCCATCTTTCATAGTCAATTCTACCAGTTATAAACCACTTTTCTGGACAATTCATACTACATAATAAATCAAAAAGTTCCAAAATATCAAAGTTTTTTTGCTTTCAGCTCTTCTGTTTCTGTTGGTAGATTGGTGAAGTGAATGACTGTATCACAGAAAGAGATTGCTGATGGGAAGGAAAAGAAAGACATCTATTTAGTCCCATATTTCAAATATAAAGGCAGAGAATAACTTAATAGTGTTTTTTTCCTTCCCTGGAAAAACAGCTCCTGGAAAAAAATCATTAACTCCATCTAGTCAAAAGACATTTGGATGTCTCTTGATGGGGAATGCCAGCATGGTATGAAGACACAACCACTTCTAAAAGTGGCAAAATGAGGAAATGAGAGGAAGAAGTGTCTTCTGAGACATTCAGAGAGAGACTGTGGCAAGACTAGGATGAGAACTGAGCTGCAGATCTCAAATTTAAGCCATATGTTTTATGAGTTGATCAGCACTGCTCAAGTCCCAGACAATGCTTGGTCATGGCAAAGAAGGAAGGAAGGAAGGAAGGAAGGAAGGAAGGAAGG